>NC_057940.1:4129942-4302442 GCF_018555375.3 Anguilla rostrata | reverse complement strand
CGTAATGGGTAAGGAGCTGGTCTTCAAGTCACAAGTTCGATTCTCTGGTAGGACACTGCTGTTGTACCCTTGACCCAACGTACTTAACATGTATTGCTTCAGTATATATCCAGCTGTATAAATGGATGCAGTGTAAATGTTATATAAAAGTTGTAAGTCGCTCTGGATAAGAGTGTCTGCTAATGTAATGTACTGTAGATGTGTGTGTGTGAGCGAGAGAATGTGTGAGCTGTGTTTATATATGTGTATCTGTGTGTTTGTGTCTGTGTTTGTGCATGGGTGAAAATGTGTGTGTGCGCTACTCCTTGTGTATGTTTTCTGTGTTGACTCTGCTTTGTGATTGGCCAGAATGAAATGACCATGGAGGAGAAGAGGCGGGCCCACCAGAGGGAGCTGGCCAATCAGATGAACGAGGAGGCCAAGAGACGCCTGACGGAGCAGAAAGGAGAGCAGCAGATCCACAAGTCAGTCACACTTTTCAGCCAGTGGGACTGCGTTGTGCTCAGCGCAAGGCCGTGGTTATGGCGTCTGAGATGGGTGTGGATGGTGTGCGGTTTGGTGTGTGGTGCTAGGGGGACTGGGTGAGAGAGTGGGGTTAGAGGCTTCGGGGCCTGTATTAAATTTAATTTGCCAGGTTTCCGCCCAATTCTGTATTTTATTTATATCTTTTTGGATTACAAGGAGACTTGTACAAGGCTCTAGTATAAAGTGAATGTTGTCAACTGAACATTCTAATGCTGATGTCACAATCACTGCTGATTGTAACTGTGGAAGCACTGGAGTTCTAGAACACTGACTTAGTTTTGGAGAAAAAAAAAGTTCCAAAAAACCTGCTCTTGGAAGGGTTAATGGGGAAACGCTATGGCCTCTGACCCGTTCGACTCCTGCAGCATGCACATGTGTAACTCCCTCCCCAACCTCCAGGGCTCGGAAATCCAACGTCTCCTATAAGAGCGTGTCCCAGATGCCGAGGGAGAAGGAGATTCGGGAGATGAAGATCTACATCGATAAGAAGTACGAGACTGTCATCATCCCCGTCTTCGGCATTGCCACGCCCTTCCACATTGCCACCATCAAGGTAGGCCCCGCCCTCGCAGTCATAGGCCCCACCCCTAGCCGTGGGGGTTTGGTATGCATTTAGCATTGTATGGAGTTTGGGCATAGTGTTTGTGTGCTAACAGTGTGTAGTTTCAGTTTGTTAGCAGTGTACTTTGGTGGGTCTGTATAATGTTGGCGTTGCGTGTAATGTCGGTGTGTGTGTGTAATGTTGGTGTGTGTGTAATGTTGGTGTTAGCGGTGTAGTTTGGTGCGTGTAATGTCGATGTGTGTGTAATGTTGGTGTGTGTAATGTTGGTGTGTGTGTGTGTGTGTGTAATGTTGGTGTGTGTAATGTTGGTGTTAGCAGTGTAATGTTGGTGTGTGTAATGTTGGTGTTAGCAGTGTAATGTTGGTGTATGTAATGTTGGTGTTAGCAGTGTAATGTTGGTGTATGTAATGTTGGTGTTAGCAGTGTAATGTTGGTGTTAGCAGTGTAATGTTGGTGTATGTAATGTTGGTGTTAGCAGTGTAATGTTGGTGTATGTAATGTTGGTGTTAGCGGTGTAATGTTGGTGTAGTTTAGTGTTAACGCTGCCCGTATCCCTTTCTGTAGAACATCAGCATGTCGGTGGAGGGGGACTACACCTACCTGAGGATCAACTTCTACGTCCCTGGCAGCTACCTGGGCCGGCAGGAGGGGAACATCTTCCCCAACCCTGAGGCCACCTTCGTCAAGGAGATGTGAGTGTGAGTGTGTGTGTGTGTGTGTGTGTGTGTGTGTGTGTGTGTGCGTGTGCGTGTGTGCGTGCGTGTGTATGTATGAGTGCGTTTGTGTGTTCATAGGTATGGATAAAAGTGTGTGTGTGTGTGTTATAGGTGTGTATAAGAGTGTGTGCTTGTAGGAGTATATAACAGTGTGTGTGTGTGCGCATGTGTCTGTGTGTGTTTATAGGTGTGTATAACAGTGTGTGTGTGTGTGTGTGTGTGCGCACGTATGTGTCTGTGTGTGTTTATAGGTGTGTATAACAGTGTGTGTGTGTGTGTGTGCACGTATGTGTCTGTGTGTGTTTATAGGTGTGTATAACAGTGTGTGTGTGCGCATGTGTCTGTGTGTGTTTATAGGTGTGTATAACAGTGTGTGTGTGTGTGTGCGCACACGTACGTGTCTGTGTGTTTATAGGTGTGTATAACAGTGTGTGTGTGTGTGTGCGCACGTACGTGTCTGTGTGTGTTTATAGGTGTGTATAACAGTGTGTGTGTGTGTGTGTGTGTGTGCGCACGTGTCTGTGTCTTTATAGGTGTGTATAACAGTGTGTGTGTGTGTTATGGGTGTGTATAACGGTGTGTGTGTGTGTTATGGGTGTGTATCAGTCTGTGTATTGCTCGTCTCCATGAGAACATGCCGCTGACAGTGTCCTCTCTCTCTCGGTCAGAACGTACCGCGCCTCAAACCTGAAAGTGGCGGGTGACCCCTCGGTGCCCTCCATCAACCTGCAGAACGCCTTCCGCATCATCAAGGAGGTGCAGAAGCGCTACAAGACCCGCGAGGCCGAGGAGAAGGAGAAGGAGGGCATCGTCAAGCAGGACTCCCTGGTCATCAACCTCAACCGCTCCAACCCCAAACTCAAGGACCTGTTCATCCGGCCCAACATCACTCAGAAGAGGATGCAGGGCTCGCTGGAGGCTCACACCAACGGTGAGGATGCGGGCGACGGTGGGGTGTGGGGTGTGGGGGGTGGGGAGCGGGGGGTGCAAATCGAGGGAGAGAGAAAGCAAGAGGTGTGTTGACAGGAAAAGCTGGGCAGCATATAGGAAGGGTACTGGAGACAGGAAGTGAGGCATATTAGGGGGAGGAGACAGGAAGTGAGGCGTATTAGGGGGAGCAGACAGGAAGTGAGGTGTATTGGTAGGATGGAAACAGGAAGTGAGGTGTACTAGGGGGAGGAGACAAAAAGTGAGGCGTCTTAGGGGGAGGAGACAGGAAGTAAGGCACATTAGGAGGAGGATACAGGAAGTGTCTGTATTTGCGTTTTATCCCTTAAGTCGCAACACCGGATTTCTTTGCGCTCCGTCAGTTTTTAACGTTTTTTTTACGGTGAAATTTTCAGGCGAAGGTTAGGGGTGGGGGGAAGGGAGCTAATTTCAGCACACATCTTCCACAAGCATGGAGTATACAATACATAGCATTTCTGCATCTCTTAAGGCCCACAATATCGCCTTTTTGGAAACTTGCCCAGACGTAGGTAGCTTAGAGGAATCAATGCAGAGTACTCGTTTTTGGTGGTATTGTCATCCGATTTGAACCAGGATTCATTCAGGATTCATTGTGGCTGTGGCGTCATTGTGTTTTTAAGCCCACCAGGCACATCCACAAGCATCCGCTCAAAATAAAATAAAAAAAAACGGTGTGGAAAAATCTTCCTCTGTGTTTGAGCTTCTGTTACTTTGTTTCGGTAATATATAGAGTAATTCTGACTCCTGGAAAACAAACTCCCAAGGGTTACCTTTCAGAAGAGACCAGGATTATGCCTGTGGTCAAAAGGGTTCCAGAACAGTAGCCATTATATTTCTGGTATGTCATTTTCCGGCTTGTGTTAAAAAAGGGTCGCTACATAAGGGGTTATCGTCAGCGGAGGAGCTAGGTAAATAAAGCCTTGGTAAACCTGTGTTGGGTATTAGGGAGGCAGAACGTTAAATGTGTTGAGGGAGAGACAGGAAGTGGGATTCATTATGAGGAGGTGACAGGAAATGAGCTCTGTTTTAAGAGCAGGGAGACAGGAAGTGTGGTGTATTATGAGTTGGGAAACAGAAGTGTGGTACAGCAGGGAAACCGGAAGCCAGGCGCATTAGAAGAAGTAAACAGGAAGTGAGGTGTATTTGGGTGAGGGAAACAGGAAGTGAGCTATATTGGGAAGATGGAGACAGGAAGTGAGGTGTATTTGAGTGAGGGAAACAGCAAGTGAGCTATATTGGGAGGATGGAGAAAGGAAGTGAGGTGTATTTGGGTGAGGGAAACGGGGAGTGAGCTATATTGGGAGGATGGAGACAGGAAGTGAGGTGTATTTGGGTGAGGGAAACAGGAAGTGAGCTGTATTGGGAGGATGGAGAAAGGACGTGAGACGAGTTCCTTCTCTCTGCAGGGTTTCGTTTTACCTCAGTTCGTGGGGACAAAGTGGACATTCTGTACAACAACATCAAGCACTCCATATTCCAGCCCTGCGACGGAGAGATGATCATCGTCCTGCACTTTCACCTCAAGGTTTGTGTGTGTGTGTCTGCGTGTGTGTGTCTTGTGTGTGTACGTGTGTCTTTGTCTGTGTCTGTGTGTGTGTGTTTGTGTGCATGTGCGTGCGTGTGTGTGCGTGTGTGTGTCAGTGGGGGCTTGTTGAGACTAGCTGCTCTCTCTTTTTAGTGAAGCACAGATCCCATACTGCCATAGCAGTATGTGTTACCAGCTGGATTGCGATTGGATTGTGCTGTAGGATTGTAATCACTTCATAACCCCATGTGGTACACTGAAGAATTTCAGTGCTGTGTCGTGGTTAAACTTGCGCTTGCCGATGCTGTACACCAGAGGGCAGTGTTGATGCACAGAGTGTGTGTGTGTGTGTGTATATGGTGCGTGTATGGGTGGGGGTGGGTGTGTGTGTGTATATATGGTGGGTATGTGGGTGTGTGTGTATGATGTGTGTGTATGGTGTATATGGTGCGTATGGTGTGTGCGTGTATGTGTGTGTGTGTGTGTGTGTGAATATGGTTGGTATGTGTGTGTGTGTGTGTGTGTGTGTGTGTGTGTGTGTGTGTGTATATGGTGGGTGTGTGTGTGTATGGTGTATATGGTGCGTATGGTGTGTGTGTTTTACATGTCGGCTGTGCCCCCCCCCCCCCGCAGAACGCCATCATGTTTGGGAAGAAGCGGCACACGGACGTGCAGTTCTACACGGAGGTGGGCGAGATCACCACGGACCTGGGGAAGCACCAGCACATGCGCGACCGCGACGACCTGTACGCCGAGCAGATGGAGCGCGAGATGCGCCACAAGCTCAAGGCCGCCTTCAAGAACTTCATCGAGAAGGTGGAGACGCTCACCAAGGAGGAGCTGGAGTTCGAGGTGCCCTTCAGAGACCTGGGGTAAGAGAGGGCGGGGCGGGGCGCGACCGGGTTGGGGTATGTTTTGGGTGTTGTAGGTTTGGGTGTTGTGTTTGGGGCTGGTGCATTTTGGGTGGTCTGGGGGTATGTTTTGTGTGTTGTAGGTTGTGTTTGGGGCTGGTGCATTTTGGGTGGTCTGGGGGTATGTTTTGTGTTTTAGGTTGTGTTTTGGGTGTTGTGTTTGGGACTGGGGCATTTTGTGTGGTCTGGGGTATGTTTGTGTGTAGTAGGTGTGTTTTGGGTGTTGTTTTGGCTGGTGCAGTTTTGGTGGTCTGGGTCATGTTTGGTTGTAGGTTTGGTGTTGTGTTGAGGTTCATTTGGGGTCTGGGGCATGTTTGTGTGTGTCAGCTTGCAGTTCGGTGGTGTGTTGGACGGGCATTGGTGGTCTGGGGTATGTTTGATGCGTTGTTGGGCGTGTTTTTGGTGGTTCAGTGAGTATGGTGCAATGCTCAGTCATGGCATGGATATTCCTCTGTCTGTGTGCAGGTTCCAGGGCGCCCCCTACAGGAGCACCTGCCTGCTGCAGCCCACCTCCAGCTCCCTCTGCAACGTAACCGAGTGGGTGAGTGTGACAGGGCCAGACGGATGAGGGCGGGATTCGTTCATCACTCCTCAGATTCGTTCTTTACTCGTAAACCGCTGATCTCTCTTACTGACTCTCTGTCCCCCAATCAACACTGACTCACTGTCCCTCAATCAGTACTGACTCCCTGTCCCCCAATCAACACTGACTCACTGTCCCTCAATCAGTACTGACTCCCTGTCCCCCAATCAACACTGACTCCCTGTCCCCCAATCACCACTGACTCACAGTCCCTCAATCAACACTGACTCCCTGTCCCCCAATCAGCACTGACTCCCTGTCCCCCAATCAACACTGATTAGTATTGTCTTAATGTCTTTTTCTATACTTGTCAACCAGGCTCCCTCTTTCCTTTTCTCTCTCTCTCTCTCCCTCTCTCTCTCTCCCTCCTTCCATCTCTTCCCATTTCTCTGTCTCGAAAGAAGAAGACAGAGGGGCGTGGGTGTGTGGACGCAGTCTAGGTGCTAACAGGACTGGTAGCTGCATGAGTAGGGCATGCGTACTACAAGCTAGCTGATAACGTCTTTTTAGTCTTTCAGTCTCCGCTGGGGTATTGGGGAATGCTGTGTGTGGCACAGGAGAAATATTATGAACTTGTGTGTGTTTTGTGTTATAAACTGATCTTTGTACTGGTTGCTATGGTTTAATAAAAGCGATTTTTCTCTCTCTCTTTCTCTCTCTAACCCCCCAGCCCCCATTCGTTGTGACCCTGGACGAGGTGGAGCTTGTGCACTTCGAGCGTGTGCAGTTCCACCTGAAGAACTTTGACGTGGTGATCGTCTACAAGGACTACAGCAAGAAGGTCACCATGATCAACGCCGTGCCCATCAACTCCCTGGACCCAATCAAGGAGTGGCTGAAGTAAGCCCCGCCCACCTGATCACATGACGGTGCGCGGGGGGGCTGTGACCAACACTAAGGCTACACAGCAAAAGCTTACTCTGTGGCTCCCAACCCGTTCTGTTCTGTTCAGTGGGTGCTTTATCAGGAGCTGAACATGATAATGTTGGAATATTTAAAATACTGACATTTTTAACTGCCTACCTGTCGCACTTTTTCACCCTCCTCTTCCACTGTTATACTATACGCTCGCCCCCTCACACACGCACGCACACGCACATGCGTATGTATGCATGCATTCTCACACTCCACCTCTCTTTCTGTCTCTCACTCACTCTCTTACTCACATACACTCTCTCTCTCTCTCTCCCCCTCTCTCTCTCTCTTTCTCCCCCTCTCTCTCCCTCCCTCCCTACCTCTCTCTCTCTCTCCTTCCCCCTCACCCCCCCCATTCTCTCTCTCTCTCTCTCAGTTCCTGTGACATTAAGTACACAGAGGGAGTGCAGTCTCTGAACTGGACCAAAATCATGAAGACTATAGTGGAAGACCCCGAGGGCTTTTTTGAACAGGGCGGCTGGTCCTTCCTGGACCCGGAAAGTGAGGTGAGCCCGCCCCTCCCCTGTCCCGCCCCTGGTCCCACCCCCCTGTCGCAGTCCCCCCCCCAAAGACATGGCCCCACCCTCAGAGATCCTCCCGTAGCTCCTCCCCCAGCCTTGCCCCCACAGCATCGTCAATCGCTGGATTTGCCCTGAAGAGTGCTGTGTGGTGTGCGTGTGTGTGTGTGTGTGTGCGTGCGTCTCTCATGCAGGGGAGTGGGGATGAAGGCGGTGACTCTGAATCAGAAATGGAGGATGAGACTTTCAACCCTTCGGCTGAGGAAGACGAGGAGGAGGAGGAGGACAGCGATGAAGATTACTCCTCTGAGGCGGAGGACTCTGGTACTTCACGTGCTCGCGCGCCCGTGCTAACGCGCCAGTCGAACCTGGGGCTTCATCACCCTGCCTCACTCTGCACTCGCCATAGACTCAGAATGATAGGACTCAGAGCACAGGCTGGGCTGTAAGAAGCCACCGTGTTCACCGTTAGCTGAGTCGAGATGGAGTGAGAGCTCTAAGGGAAGACCGACTCGTTCACACACTGCATCCAGCACACAGGAGTTCTTTATATACACACACACACACACACACGCACATGCACACGCACTCTCTCACACACACACGGGTTTACCCAGACCCTCTCAGACCCTTTGCTCACAGTAATTTCTAGAAACGGAAATGATTTTTAGAAATGAGGGCGCAGTCCATAATTCCTTGCCAATGAATGGCAACGAGCAGAACATTGGAAAAAAAAAAATGTTCGCTCTCTTTGCCTCACTCCCTTTCCCTCACTCTGTCTCATTCTCCATCTCTGCAGACTACAGCGCTTCTCTGGGGTCGGAGGAGGAGAGTGGGAAGGACTGGGACGAGCTGGAGGAGGAGGCCAGGAAAGGTGAGTCATGTGACCCCAAGACAGCAGAGCCCTTGTCATGTGACCTCAAGAGAGCAGAGCCCTTGTCATGTGACCCCAAGACAGCAGAGCCCTTTTCATGTGAGCCCAAGAGAGCAGAGCCCTTGTCATGTGACCCCAAGAGAGCAGAGCCCTTTCATGAGCCCAAGAGGCAGAGCCCTGTCATGACCCCAAGAGCAGAGCCCTTGTCATGTGACTCAAGACAGCAGAGCCCTTCATGAGCCCAAGAAGCAGAGCCCTTGTCATGTGACCCCAAGAGAGCAGAGCCCTTGTCATGTGACCTCAAGAGAGCAGAGCCCTTGTCATGTGACCTCAAGAGCAGAGCCCTGTCATGTGACCCCAAGAGAGCAGAGCCCTTGTCATGTGACCCCAAGAGAGCAGAGCCTGTCAGTGACCCAAGAGAGCGAGACCTTTCATGTGAGCCCAAGAGAGCAGAGCCCTTGTCATGTGACCCCAAGAGAGCAGAGCCCTTTTCATGTGAGCCCAAGAGAGCAGAGCCCTTGTCATGTGACCTCAAGAGAGCAGAGCCCTTGTCATGTGACCCCAAGAGAGCAGAGCCCTTGTCATGTGACCTCAAGAGAGCAGAGCCCTTGTCATGTGACCCCAAGACAGCTGAGCCCTTGTCATGTGACCCCAAGAGCTGAGCCCTTGTCATGTGACCCCAAGACAGCAGAGCCCTTGTCATGTGACCCCAAGACAGCAGAGCCCTTGTCATATGACCACTGTAATGGGGAGCCCAGAGAGGAGGCTACTGAACCCATTCTCTTTTTTTTTTTACAGACAAAAATACTGTGAACATTTATGCCCCATTTTGACATCTCTTCCTTTCCCCCACCCCCCAGCGGACAAAGAGAGTCAGTATCAGGAAGTGGAGGAGACCACCTCTAACAGGAAGAGGAAGGGCGCCACTGAGCCTTGTCCAGATCGGTATATATAAAAAGACCTCATGGCATGTCTACATACTCTATGTGATATAAACATACATACACTCTACATGTGCATATAAACATACATACATTCTACACATGTGCATAAATATACATACACTCTACATGTGCATATAAACATACATACACTCTACATGTGCATATAAACATACATACTCTATGTGCATATAAACAAACATACACTGTACACATGCAATTAAATATACATACACTCTGCGCACATTAACACACTATGCATATGCATACATACCCACATGTACACTTAGTCATGCATACGTGCACACTTGCATACATTCACATGTGCAGTGCATACTGACTCGCATACGTACACCCACTTCAGCTCCTGCATTTCCATATACACGTTCATCGCTCACAAACCCACTCCCCCTCTCTCTCTTTCTCTCTCTCACACACGTATCCCATTCCATCTTTTTTTTCCTCTGGGTATTCCTCCATCTCTTTCTGAGAACCAGGGGAGTCAGAGGTTGTGTGTGTGTGTGTGTGTGTGTACATGCGTGCCAGTTTGTTTAGAAGTGCATCTGTCCTGTTGAGTCCTCTGCTGATTTCAGGGAAAATAGGCTTTGATCACCGTGAGCGTGTGTGTGTACGTGTACGTGTACGTGTGCGTGAGAGAGATGGAGAAATAGAGAGGGGTGGGATGGTTTTGCTGTTCAGTTTTAAAATGATTTCAGTCTGGGGGGGGATTCCTCCTCTTCCTCCCTTCACACATACACACACACACACACACACAGATTTTCATTTGAGATAAAAGTAAAAATGTGTTGAACACACACACACACACACGTACACACAGATTTTTCTTACTCTTCTCTTTCCCTTTCCGTTCAGTTAGGTTTGTGAAATCTGTTGTATTGTTAATTCTAATATCCTGTTTTTTTTTTTTTTGTTTTTTTTTTGTTTTTGTAATAAAATGGAGATCAAGGAAAGATATGTTAAAACGGTGTGGATCTGATCTGCTGCGTCTTTCTGTGATGCTGTGGCGTTGATGCGTGCCCCTGGGACCGCCAAGACACGGACAGTTCCTCCCAAGCCGAGTCGAGAACCCTCTCCAGTCCGGTTGACGTGTTGAGCAGGAGCAGTGAATGTGCGCTAATAGCGAAGCGCTAACTCCCCAGCTAGCTAGCGGCTCAGCTGGGGTTTATGCCTTGCAACGTTAACCCGTCAGTAAGCCTACGTTCGTTTTTTTGCCGTTTTCTTCCTGACGTGTGCCGGTGTTGGCTGGTTCTCATCCAGTAATTCCATGATCGCAGGGGTCCTGTTTGGCCACAGGACACGATTGCTGCTTGTGCGATAAGGAGAAAATAAGATCACTGCAAATGGTGCCCGGGAGACTTGGGTCTGCGCACAGCATACAAAATGGTGGTACGTTACCTGGTACGATACAAGGTCCATCGTATTAATGAGTTAATACAACATGGAAAATGGAATAATCCATTGCCAGTTTTATTGGATACTCAGCCGGTTGTGTCTTGGTGAAGCCCATAGACTATAGAAAAATATGGGCAAAGTCTCTGTGACTTCACCCATTGACTCTCCATGGACTTGGTGAAAAGGGTTTTGAAGTGTACAGGTGAGTGTGTACAGGTGTATACTTGCCTGTGAGACTGCAGGTCAGTGTGTACAGGTGTATACTTGCCTGTGAGACTGCAGGTCAGTGTGTACAGGTGTATACTTGCCTGTGAGACTGCAGGTCAGTGTGTCAGGTGAACTCTGTAACTCAGTCATGGAAGTGTATACTTACCCTTGACCGTGTGAAGGTATACTTGGCCAGGTCAGTGTGTACAGGTGTATACTTGCCTGTGAGACTGCAGGTCAGTGTGTACAGGTGTATACTTGCCTGTGGGACTGCAGGTAAGTGTGTACAGGTGTACACCTGCGTGTGATGCTGCAGTTCCATGTGTACGGCTCTTGAGTTGTCTGTCATGTTGCTATCTTGCATCGCCTCATTTATGTATTATTTGAATTGTGTTTTTGTAGTGCTAATTTGAATAGATTTTAATAGATTTTTTTCATGCAGTGAGTGATGCAAAGGCCTTTGTCTCTCGCTGACGGCACTAGAAGTGTAGCTAAACAAGCTAAGCTAAATACGCAGAACATAAAATTGCAGCTTTACAGCGTGCATCAGTATATAGAATTACCAAGCCTCAAGTAAAGACCCAATACCAGCAGATTTTATTGTATTGGTTTTATTTAATTCCAGGACTGGGCTAGACCTTTCTCCTGCTGGTTTAATGACCCTATACCAGCACATTTTACTACCCTCATCTAAAGATCCAATAACTGTATATAACTACCAACCTCACCAGCTATATATCATTAAACTAATTATTATCAGCACTGTAGTAATTGTTCTGTATTGTACGGGTATAATGTGGTGCTATAATGCTGTCCAATTGACTTTACACAAATATTTAATACACATTTCTTGACTACTAGTACTACAGCTGCTACTACTAGTCCTACTACAATTAAGAAAATTAATTTTTTGAGAGTTGCAGGATTTTATCTGCCATTTCTACAGTTCTATTGAGATATTGAGCTTTAAAGTTATTGTCAGTCCACTTGTTTTATTGCTTAGAAAAAATGAAATTACACACAACTTTTAAGCTTTTTTTTTTTTTTTTTTTGGTGAAATGCCCCAATCCTGATACTTCTGGCACATGATACTTTGGCCAACGTTGCAGTGCTTTTCAAAGTGGGTCGGGCTTTATTGGCTTCTGGCTACCATTTACAGTTAGCTAGCTGGCTAGTTTGTAATTTGGTTCCCTTGTCCGGTGTCCATGAGAAGGGGAAGAGGGACTTTCCATCTCAGTAAAAAAAAAATTAAGTGTCTTGCAGAGGACGAGCCAAAGGGCTATGGCCTTTTTCAGGGGACTGGGAAGAAAGGCATCCTGTGCAGGGGGCTCCTGATGTTCTCAACGGAATGTTCTGACGCTGATGTCACAATCACCACTGGCTTACAGAAAGCCGCGGAGTTCTCGAACAGAATTTTGAAAGAAGAAAAGAAAACATTCCAAAAAGCCTACTCTTCAAAAGGGCTAACAGGTACACGCAGGCAGGGGTTGATGTGCTGGTGTTACTTTCTCTCGCCCAGTGAGGCTTATCACGCACGCAGCCTGCTGTACGTGTGTCTGCCTGTTTCCTGGATGAATGTGATGTGGTTTAGACCTGCACATTCGCCTACAGTTTGTTTTGCATGTCGGTACAGAAAGCAGAAGAGACAGGAGGGAGGGCGCAGAAAGAGCGTCTTTGTTTGCTGTCTCTGCTGCGCGTTTCCTGGAGTGTGTTTTGCATATCTCAGAGGTGCAGAACAGCTCTACACCTTTCTTTGAAACTGCAGGTGAGTGTGTGTACAGGTGTATGCCTGTGACTGCAGGTGAGTGTGTGTACAGGTGTATGCCTGTTTAACTGCAGGTGAGTGTGTGTACAGGTGTATGCCTGTGACTGCAGGTGAATGTGTATACAGGTGTATGCCTGTTTAACTTCAGGTGAGTGTGTGTACAGGTGTATGCCTGTTTAACTGCAGGTGAGTGTGTACAGGTGTATGCCTGTTTAACTGCAGGTGAGTGTGTATACAGGTGTATGCCTGTAACTGCAGGTGAGTGTGTACAGGTGTATGCCTGTGACTGCAGGAGAGTGTGTATACAGGTGTATGCCTGTAACTGCAGGTGAGTGTGTACAGGTGTATGCCTGTCTGACTGCAGGTGAGTGTGTACAGGTGCATGCCTGTTTAACTGCAGGTGAGTGTGTACAGGTGTATGCCTGTGACTGCAGGTGAGTGTGTGTACAGGTGTATACCTGTTTAACTGCAGGTGAGTGTGTACAGGTGTATGCCTGTGACTGCAGGTGAGTGTGTGTACAGGTGTATGCCTGTGACTGCAGGTGAGTGTGTGTACAGGTGTATACCTGTTTAATTGCAGATGAGTGTGTACAGGTGTATGCCTGTTTCCTGCAGGTGAGTGTGTGTACAGGTGTATGCCTGTTTAACTGCAGGTGAGTGTGTACAGGTGTATGCCTGTGACTGCAGGTGAGTGTGTGTACAGGTGTATGCCTGTCTGACTGCAGGTGAGTGTGTGTACAGGTGTATGCCTGTTTCCTGCAGGTGAGTGTGTGTACAGGTGTATGCCTGTAACTGCAGGTGAGTGTGTGTACAGGTGTATGCCTGTTTAACTGCAGGTGAGTGTGTACAGGTGCATGCCTGTGACTGCAGGTGAGTGTGTGTACAGGTGTATGCCTGTTTAACTGGAGGTGAGTGTGTACAGGTGTATGCCTGCCTGTCTGTGAGCATGCAGGTGAGTGTGTACAGGTGTATGCTGTTACTGCAGGTGAGTGTGTACAGGTTATGCCTGTTGTACTGCAGGTGAGTGTGTGTACAGGTGTAGCACCTGTGTTAAGCATGCCGAGGTGATGTTGTCAGGGTATCCTAGACGAGGAGTGATTGAGCTGCGGTGAGTGACAGGTGTAACCGTATGAACATGCAGGTAAGGGAAGAGTGAACTCTGAAATGACATTTATGACCACGAAACAAGCATTGCACAGCGAACACTGGATCAAAGCATTAAATACACCGGTGTACAGTTACTAGGAAATGCAGAGGACAGTGAATGCATATATACCAGAGGGGGAAATGAGTTGAGACATTAAGAGAGAGATAGACAGACAGACCAACAGACAGAATCAAACAAACTGAAGTCCATCCCGCACATTCGAAGAGGAACGTCTTGAGGTCAGTCCTGTTTCGCCATTTGATGCATGTTTGGTCCTGTCTACCTTTTGTTTCTTGTCTACCTCATGTGGGCGGCAATGTAGTATAATGGGTAAAGAGCTGGTTTTTATAACCTATGGGGCGACATAAGCTATGGGGCGACATAGCTCAGGAGGTAAGACCGATTGTCTGGCAGTCGGAGGGTTGCCGGTTCAAACCCCGCCCTGGGCGTGTCGAAGTGTCCTTGAGCAAGACACCTAACCCCTAACCCCTAACTGCTCTGGAGAATGAGAGGCATCAATTGTAAAGCGCTATATAAATGCAGTCCATTTACCTAACCGAAAGGTCACAGGTTCGATTCCCAGGTAGTTGTACCCTTGAGAAAGGAACGTAACCTGCATTGCTTCAGAATGGATGCAGCTGTATAAATGGATGCAATGCAATGTATAACGTTGTACAAGTCGCTCTGGATAAGAGCGTCTGCTAAATGCCTGTAATGTAATGTTTCGGAATGCATAATACGGGTTACACGCTGTTTACTGGCTCACTGGCTGCAGTGACATGGTCAGGATCTGACCCTGGACCACGGGGCTCGTCCGTGCACTAGAACAGTGGTTCTTAAACTCGGTCCTGGGGGACCCCTGTGTATGCTGATTTTCATTCCAACCTCAACAGCAATCCCAGAATTTTTTAAAAGTCGTTCATTTTTCTTAATTAGGTGCTTTTCATGTTTTAGAGCTGGGGTTCCAGAAAGGGCCAGTGCGGGTGCACACACCTGATTCTACTAATCAATCACTAGAGTCATTGCTAAGCACCTTCATTAGTAGAATCAGGATCAGGTGTGTGCACCCACTGGCCCTTTCTGGATAAGACTGTGGACCCCAGCTCTAAAACATGAGATTCTCACTAATTTGAATGGTTATATTGTGTTCATATGCTTGACCTGTCAATCAGTCATTTACATATAAAGGTCTGCTTTCCCTCTGACCACACAAGAAATGTAATTACTAACTTTAGTCTAAGACTCAATACCAGTGCACATAATTACCAACCTTGGGTAAAGACCCTATATCATCACATATAATTACTAACCTTAGCTACAGACCCAGTACTAATGCACATAAATAGCAACTTTAGCTAAAGGCCATATACCAGAAAATATTGCCAACTACCAATCTGTGAGTGTGCACATGTGCTTCCTTGTGTTGCAGTGATTATGTTGTGAAACATGTCTGTGTGTACACGTGTGTTTGCTTTTCTGCAGGTTGCCAACCAACGGTCATGAAGCAAAGTGTGTTTGCGTTCCTGCTGCTCTCAGGTTAGTGGATCTCTGTGTCACACCTGAATGTGACATCACAGCATCTCACTCTTCTGGAAGGTGTGTGGTCACAAACATGTGATCAGAATGTTCTGAACGGAACATTCCGATGCTGATGTAACAGTCACTACTCACAATTGAAAGCAATGGAGTTCTAGAACACTGGACCTCCATTGCTCTATTGCACATACTCCAACTCAGCGGCACTGTAGCATAGAGGGTAAGGAACCGAAAGGTCATAGGTTTGATTCCTGGGTGGGACACTGCTATTGTACCCTTGAGCAAGGTACTTAACCTGCATTGCTTCAGTATATATCCAGCTGTATAAATGGATGCAATGTAAATGCTCTTTAAAAAAGAAAAAAAAAAGTTGTGTAAGTCGCTCTGGATAAGAGTGTCTGCTAACTGTAATGTAATGTAACTCTAATTTTTGAACGAGCCCTGTCTTTTTGCATCGCTGTATCTGGGCTTCTTCCGTCATTGCTGCAGCTAGCTAGCTAGCTAGCGTCAAACACTTTGCCAAAACTGATCCAAAAACCACAGGCTCTGTAGCCACACCCACCCCTCCCCACACAGAAAAGAGTGCCCCGCCTAGAAACATCCCAAACACATTTTAGAATAAAAAACACAGGTAAAAGGTGCACAAATTCGGCAAAAGTACGTAAAGACAGAGAGATTTCCAGTGCAGCATTGCCACCAGAGCGACTTAAACAACTTTTACGTAGCATTTACATTGCATCCATTTATACAGCTGGATATATACTGAAGCAATGTAGGTTACGTATCTGGCTCAAGGTCCCAATGACAGTGTCCTACCCAGGAATCGATTTACCAGACCCAGTTCCTTACTCATTGGGGGGGGAGGGGGTGAGAAATCAAATGTACAGAAATCAAGTGCATCAAAATGAAAACGCGTCTGTGTGTGTGTGTCTGTGTGTGTGTGTGTGTGTGTGTTCTACAGGACTCTGTGCACTGCGGTACGGCCACTCTCAGCAGTATCACTTTGAGGAAACCCCAAAGCTCTGGACCGAAGCACAAAGCTTCTGCAGAGAGAACTACACCGACCTGGTGACCATAGACAACCAAACGGACGCACAGGGGATTCTGAAGCAAGCACGGAGTGGCCATACGGATGCCTGGATAGGACTGCATAGACGCTGGCGGTGGTCTCTGGCAGACAGAGGTCTCTACCCTGCGAAAAAAATTTTTTTAAATTGGGCAGCGGGGCAACCAAACAATGTAAAAGGAAATGAGAACTGTGCAACAATGAGGAAAGATGGGAGGTTTCTTGATTGGTCCTGCGACCAGCTCTTCTACTTTATCTGCTATAATGGTGAGAAGGCGTGTCTGTTTTAAAATATCATTATGCACACAGCAGTCATAGTCTGATTACACAAAGACTCTTTTTACAAGAATGACAATGTTCACAAGCCCATGTTATACGATTTAAAATGTAAGATATGCTTGCAAAATTACAGTCAACAATATAGCCCCCCCGTCCCCGTCCCAGACACACATACACACACACACCCACACACACACACACACACACACACACACAAATAAAATGTTTTGTGAGCAAAGAGACCAAATGCAACTTTGTGCCATTTTCAAGGACTGTGTTCCGTCCATATTGAATTGCATTGGTGAAGGGCGTATGGAGGTCAGTCTATAAATGACATGTTGAGATTCTTAAAGAGACTTGGGAGTAAACCTCCCTCCTCCTTATTGGCTGTTCTTAAAGGTAATTTAGTTGATTGGTCAGGAGGTTTTCCAGCCTCACTGTGACAGCCTGAAAATAATAATTAATAGCTTTATTCATATAGCACGTTTCGTACAATGGTTTGCAGCCCAAAGCGCTTCACAGAAAAGCATTACAAATGGAAAAATAATAGATTTAAATAAAAACAAACAATAAATAATAAAATAAAGAAATTTTAAAATTAAATTAAAAAAGCACACAATAAGCAGTGCACATAAAATAGGTGAATGGTCAGATAAAATAACAATAATTAAAAAATTTTAAATAAAACAAGATGAACATAATATCCAACATAAAATCCATAATAAAAACAAAAGTGCTAATTAAAAGCCAACCTAAGTACGTGTGTTTTCAGCTGTTTTAAAACTGTCAACTGACGGTGCGAACACAATATATTCTGGTAGTGTGTGCCACAGTTTTGTTACTGAATTTGTCTGTGAATTAAAGCTTAGATTAGTCAAAAATGACCCCCCAAGTTCAAATTTGCCACCAATCTATGGAGTATAACAGCGCTCCTGCATTCACCTGTGTTAAGTTCAATTGAAATTCATTTGTATAGTATTTTTTCTACAGAGAAAACAGAAAGGAAGTTTAAACAAAATTCTGGCCTCAACCTTCAAAAAGCACTTCAAAAAGAGCATTCCCTTAGTCACCTGTGATAGCACCACACCAGGAAAAGTGTGGTTCACCAGCTAGTGCAAAATCTCTGAAAATCAGAGCAGCAGTGCCAGCCACAACTGTTTGTGAGTACAGAGAGATGGGCAGCAGTGTAGTATAATGGGTAAAGAGCTGGTCTTATAACCTAAAGGTCACAGGTTCAATTCCCGGGTAGTACGCTGCCATTGTACCCTTGAGCAAGGCACTTAACCTGCACTGTTTCAGTATATATCCAGCGGTATAAATGGATGCAGTGTAAATGCTATTGTAAAAGTTGTGTAAGTCGCTCGGGACAAGAGCGTCTGCTAAATGCCTGTAATGTAATGTATCTAATGTGTCTTTACAGAAAGCTCCGCTGACAAGTACATCCTGATTGAAGAGCATAAGACTTGGGAAGATGCTCGGTTCTTCTGCCGAAAAAAACATACAGATCTGGTTAATATAAAGAACCAAACTGAAAACGAGGCTATAACAGGAAAACTGAAAGGTAGCAAACTGGATTGGTGGATTGGTCTGTCCAAAGATTGGAAGTGGTCAGACCTGAGCGAGTCCTCATACCGCAACTGGAGCACAGAAAGTGATGGCGATGATTTTAACTGTGCTGCTGTACTGCTCTCCTCGGGAAAATGGGTGAAACAAGAATGCGATGATAAAAAGCCTTTCTTCTGCTACGAAGGTGAGTACACCTGTGTGTCCTCGGCTGCAGGGGTCAGTTCCACCACGGGCTGAGCTTACGCGGCGTTCACACGGATGGATCGCGGTGGACGCAAGACAACAGAACTGAACTTTTGAGACGGTACAGGCAGGAAAAAAGTATATAAAACAAAAAAACAAACAAACAAAAAACAAAAAAAAAAAAACAAAGTAACGACGGAATTACCACGAAGCGTTTCTTCCATTCAGAAACCAAATACAAAATCATACGATAGTACCCAATCCATAACCCATTGAAGTGTAGGTTTTTTGTAATGTTTTTCTAAATTGTGAGTGAGTTTTCTAGAACTCCATTGCTTTCAATCACCAGTAATTATTGTTACATCAGCATTAGAATGCTCAATTAAGAACATTCTAATCACATATTTATGATCGTACCCCTTGAAGGGTTAAGGGCATATTCCATGAAACAATGTTTTAAAACAATGTTACCACAGTGCCCCATAATGCCGGCATATGCTTTTGTTGAAACTTTGCGCAAATACACACATTTGGTGTTCTTCGTGAGAAAGTAGTTTTCAGTGAAACCATGGATGTTCTGTGGATGTTCGTGAGTAACCGTGTCGTTATATTTGAAAAGAGAGGTTGCCATTTACTTTTTTTAATGTAAATTTTTGGAACTTTGAGCGTCACAATATTGGCACCTATTGAGGTATGTTGTATCAAGGTGAGCTGCAGCGGATATGTAGAAAAAAATTTGTTGGTTTTACCAAGAATGATCTAAAATGGATACATAGCACAGGTAAGTGGAAATTATAGCTTTTAGTTTTTGGTTTAAAACTGCCGATTTAAGCCTGGATCAATCAGCTTTATGCTTATAAGACTGAACCTCTGCAGAACAGGAGAAGGTCTGAAAATTTTGTTAATTCTTAATTCTTCATAATGTTAATAATTAAGTCTGTCATTAACAATAGAACTTGCTGGCAGAGGTGAATGAAGTTTGTTAATGACTCAGCATTAGTTATGGGAGCTAAATTTGGATTTATGAAATCTGGGATGGTTTAACGACAAAGTAGTGCACATTACGTTCGCAACAAACCCAAAACGGTTGGTTTAAAAGTCTATTTGAAGCAGCAGCAACCGGTTTTCCCAGCGTGATCATTTCCAAATGAGGTGCTACAAGGGTATACATTGGGCTGGATGCAGCATTGTAAAAATGTGTGACCAACATAAACATGCAGAGACAAACGTAGCTTGGAAAGCCAGTTGCGCTTATTACTGCCTAACCTAGTGATCTTCATTCCTGATCCTGGAGAGCCAGGGGGTGTGTGGTTATTGTTTTTGCCTTAACATCAGCGACCACTTCAGACCCAAGAAACCAGCTAAGGTGACTAAACCGTGTAATCAACTGCTTTAATTGGCCCATTTAAATGCTAAGAAACTACAAAAACCAGCGGACCATGCGGCTCTCCAAGACTTAGAAAGACGATCACTGGCCGACGATCATCAGACGCAAGTGTGAAGCTCTTGTAAAACAAAAAATCATTTTCATTGGCTAGAACGTGTCGCATTTCTCTAAAGATCAAGTAAAACTAACTGTCTTCAGACATGGCGCTTGATTAATGCGACAAGTCTTGCTTTTGATTCGCTGAACTGCATAAGCCCTTAAACAGAGTAATCCCTTTTCATTGAATCTGAATCTCACCCTTTTTGTGCTTATTTTCCTTTCTTTCATGCTACACATGTACCTCCATCCAGCACTTATATTGTACTTTGTATCATTGTCCTGATGTTGTATCTTGTAATCCCTCCTAGTTTGACTTAGCATAGATTAGGTTAGAGAAATGTTCACTATATGAACTGGACTTAATGTGTTCATGGCTATGAATAACTGTACAAAATGAGTATTGTACCTTATCGAACCTTTGGGATGCACTTTTGTATGTCACTTTGGATAAAGGTGTCTGCCAAATAAATGTAATGTAATGTTATCATCTCTGACAGCCCTGTAGACAACAAAAACTGTGATTTAAGCCTAGAGCTGAAGCACAAAAAAAAACAAAAAACCCCGGAGTAAATTGCAATCTGACTCGGTCGCTTTTGCTTTTACACTAATTATGCTTGCTTCCCCCCCCCCCCCCAGATAACCTCATCCTGGTGCAAGAAAATAAGACCTGGGACGAGGCCCTGGAACACTGCAGGAGGTACCATGACGACCTGGTCTCCTCTGAGACCGTGGAGCACTGGGTGAAGAGGCGGGCTCGGAATGCCACCACGGCTAGCGTGTGGCTGGGCGTCCGGTACTCCTGTGCCCTGCAGGTCTGGCACTGGGTCAGCGGGGAGGTGTTGTGCTACCCGAGCTGGGCCTCGGAGGACCGGGAGAGCGAGTGCGGGCACAGGGGGGCAATAGAATCCGGAGGCGGGCAAAGGCAGGTCAGTCTGCCTAAAACAGAGAGGCTCAACTTCATCTGCAGCAAGCGTCTAGGATGACTGCGATTAGTGTGTAAGTATATAAAAATGCCCTTACAGCAAGATGAGAGTGTGCACTTCAACCACATGAGAATTGTCTGATTACAAATATAAAATTGTGCTGTACGGGGCCAAATCAAGAAGAAAAAAAAAGTCTTTGTCCGAAACATTATGGAGCTTATATATACACTCTGTACATCCATAATACCATAGCAACACACACCCTGTACATACATATATACACTCTATATAATACTATAGCAACACACACCCTGTACACGCATATATACACTGTATATAATACTACAGCAACACACCCTGTACACACCTATATACACTCTGTACATACATAATACCATGGCAACACACACCCTGTACATGCATATATACACTCGGTACATCCATAATACCATAGCAACATACACCCTGTACATACATATATACACTCTATATAATACTATAGCAACACACACCCTGTACACCTATATACACCTGTACATATAATACGCAAAACACCCGTACACCCTATAACTACACCTCTGTACTACACCATAAACACACACACCCCTATAACACCTGTACCCACACACCTACACACTATACACCCTGTACACACCTAAACACACCCTGTACACACCTATATACACCCTGTACACCCCTAAACACACCCTGTACACACCTATATACACTCTGTATAATACTATTGCAACACCTACTTTTGTCATGCACTTCAATTAATCTATTCTTCTCAAACATTCTCAATTATTAGCATGGATACTTTTGCACCTCTCACTGTCTGGTGGATTCTTAAGCTTTCAGAATAATTGTTGCATATTATAAATTGTTTATGTGTATTATTTATTTGTAAACTCCTCAGATATTTACAACGTTTGTTCTTGAAACACACCAATTGCCCCTGTTTCTGTTATTTTAAATAGCTTTGGTGTGACAAGGGTTTCGGGTTCTTCCTCAGTGTGTAGATTCTGCAATAAATGACAACATGAACTGCGAGTTAAGTGTCACTTTTTTTACTAATACTAAATGAAGTGTGGAGTAAATTGGTTTAGTTGTATATCCTGCCTGAAGCGGCTTCTTCAAAACATTCAGGTCCAGTTTTTTATTATCTGTGCTGTTTATACTCTCTGACACACCTGTGCTGTACACACCTGTTCTGTTTATACTACCCTACAAAGCCTAACTGCAGTAACTACGTAAAGGGTAAGACTGAGAAAATGGCTTTAAAGTGTTTTAACTGGCCTCTAAAGGCATAAATGTTTCTCACATTTTTTTCAACAAATCTCTCTCTCTCTCTCTCTCACTCACTCACTCACTCACTCACTCACTTTCTCACTCTCTCACTCTCTCACTCACTCACTCACTCACTCACTTACTCACTCACTCAATTCAATTTAAGTTACTTTATTGGCATGAAATACAAATGTAATTATTGCCAAAGCACTCTCTCTCTCTCTCTCTCTCGCTCTCGCTCGCTCTATTGCTCTCTCTCTCACTCTCTCTCTCTCTCTCTGCCCACCTGAAACTGTCCAACACGCTTTCAGTCATGACACGCATGCACTCTCAGTCGCCAAGGAAACCGTATGGCCTCTTCCAATCAGAAATCAGGCTTCATATAAGAGACCTCTGACCTCCAGCTACAGCTATTACTGCTGCTCCTATTGCTGCAATACTGCCACTACCACCACGACTATGATCATTATTACTACCCACAACTGAAACTACAATGAAAAATGTTGTTTACTACTGTTACTAGTATTACTGCTGTTATTAATAACCACTGTGATTTATTAATTAATCGCTAAATAATATTAAAGTAATACTAATTAATAATCACAATAATCATCATCATCATCTATCCATCCATCCTTCAACTCATCCATCAATCATCATCCATATATCATCATCATCATCATCCATCTCATCATCCATCATCATCATTCATATCATCATCCATCATCATTTAAACTGTTTCATCAGGCAAATGTAAATAATGGGGTGAGACAAAAGAATCAAACAAACTGAAGTCCATCCCGCACATTTGAAGAGGAACGTCTTGAGGTCAGTCCTGTTTCTCCATTTGATGCATGTTTCAGTCCTGTCTACCTTTTGTTTCTTGTCTACCTCTTGTGGGTGGCAGTGTAGTATAATGGGTAAAGAGCTGGTTTTTATAACCTAACCGAAAGGTCACAGGTTCGATTCCCAGGTAGTTGTACCCTTGAGCAAGGTACGTAACCTGCATTGCTTCAGAATGGATGCAGCTGTATAAATGGATGCAATGCAATGTATAACGTTGTACAAGTCGCTCTGGATAAGAGCGTCTGCTAAATGCCTGTAATGTAATGTTTCGGAATGCATAATACTGGCTACACGCTGTTTACTGGCTCACTGGCTGCAGTGACATGGTCAGGATCTGACCCTGGACCACGGGGCTCGTCCGTGCACTAGAACAGTGGTTCTTAAACTCGGTCCTGGGGGACCCCTGTGTATGCTAATTTTCATTCCAACCTCAACAGCAATCTCAGAATTTTTTTAAAGTCGTTCATTTTTCTTAATTAGGTGCTTTTCATGTTTTAGAGCTTGGGTTCCAGAAAGGGCCAGTGTGGGTGCACACACCTGATTATACTAATCAATCACTAGAGTCATTGCTAAGCACCTTCATTAGTAGAATCAGGATCAGGTGTGTGCACCCACTGGCCCTTTCTGGATAAGACTGTGGACCCCAGCTCTAAAACATGAGATTCTCACTAATTTGAATGGTTATATTGTGTTCATGTGCTAGACCTGTCAATCAGTCATTTACATATAAAGGTCTACTTTCCCTCTGACCACACAAGAAATGTAATTACTAACTTTAGTTAAAGACTCTATACCAGTGCACATAATTACCAACCTTGGGTAAAGACCCTATATCACCACATATAATTACTAACCTTAGCTACAGACCCAGTACTAATGCACATAAATAGCAACTTTAGCTAAAGACCATATACCAGAAAATATCATTGCCAACTACCAATCTGTGAGTGTGCACATGTGCTTCCTTGTGTTACAGTGATTATGTTGTGAAACATGTCTGTGTGTACACGTGTGCTTGCTTTTCTGCAGGTTGCCAACCAACGGTCATGAAGCAAAGTGTGTTTGCGTTCCTGCTGCTCTCAGGTTAGTGGATCTCTGTGTCACACCTGAATGTGACATCACAGCATCTCACTCTTCAGGAAGGTGTGTGGTCACAAACATGTGATCAGAATGTTCTGAACGGAACATTCCGATGCTGATGTAACAGTCACTACTCACAATTGAAAGCAATGGAGTTCTAGAACACTGGACCTCCATTGCTCTATTGCACATACTCCAACTCAGCGGCACTGTAGCATAGAGGGTAAGGAACCGAAAGGTCATGGGTTTGATTCCTGGGTGGGACACTGCTATTGTACCCTTGAGCAAGGTACTTAACCTGCATTGCTTCAGTATATATCCAGCTGTATAAATGGATGCAATGTAAGTGCTCTGTAAAAAAGAAAAAAAAAAGTTGTGTAAGTTGCTCTGGATAAGAGTGTCTGCTAAATGTAATGTAATGTAACTCTAATTTTTGAACGAGCCCTGTCTTTTTGCATTGCTGTATCTGGGCTTCTTCCGTCATTGCTGCAGCTAGCTAGCTAGCTAGCGTCAAACACTTTGCCGAAACTGATCCAAAAACCACAGCCACACCCACCCCTCCCCACACAGAAAAGAGTGCCCCGCCTAGAAACATCCCAAACACATTTTAGAATAAAAAACACAGGTAAAAGGTGCGCAGTACACAAAAGTATGTAAAGACAGAAATTTCCAGTGCATCATTGCCATCAGTGCAGCCAGATATGCCTTTAGCATGGTTATTTTATAATATTTTCAAGGTGAAATCCTGCATGATTACATTACAGGCATGTAGCAGTCTCTCTTATCCAGAGCGACTTGAACAACTTTTACGTAGCATTTACATTGCATCCATTTATACAGCTGGATATATACTGAAGCAATGTAGGTTACGTATCTTGCTCAAGGTCACAATGACAGTGTCCTACCCAGGAATTAACCTGTGACTTTTAGGTTACCAGACCAGTTCCTTACTCATAAGGGGGGCGGGGGGGTGAGAAATCAAATGTACAGAAATCAAGTGCATCAAAATGGAAACGTCTGTGTGTGTGTGTGTGTGTGTGTGTGTCTGTGTGTGTGTGTGTGTGTGTGTGTGTTCTACAGGACTCTGTGCACTGCGGTACGGCCACTCTCAGCAGTATCACTTTGAGAAAACCCCAAAGAACTGGACCGAAGCACAAAGCTTCTGCAGAGAGAACTACACCGACCTGCTGACCATAGACAACCAAACGGACGCACAGGGGATTCTGAACCAAGCACAGAGGACTATGAACCAAACACAGAGTGGTGATACGGATGCTTGGATAGGACTGCAAAGACGCTGGCGGTGGTCTCTGGCAGACAGAGGTCTCTACTCTGCGAAAGAAAAAAAATTTTTTAATTGGGCAAGCGGGGAACCAAACAATCATAATGGAAATGAGAGCTGTGCAACAATGAGGAAAGATGGGGGGTTTCATGATTTTTCCTGCGACAATCCCTTCTACTTTATCTGCTATAATGGTGAGAAGGCGTGTCTGTTTTAAAATATCATCACACACACAGCAGTCATAGTCTGATTACACAAAGACTCTTTTTACAAGAATGACAATGTTCACAAGCCCATGTTATACCATTTAAAATGTAAGATATGCTTGCAAAATTACAGTCAACAATATAGCCCCCCCCGTCCCAGACACACATACACACACACACACACACACACACACAAATAAAATGTTTTGTGAGCAAAGAGACCAAATGCAACTTTGTGCCATTTTCAAGGACTGTGTTCTGTTCTTATTGAATTGCATTGGTGAAGGGCGTATGGAGGTCATATTGGCTGTTCTTAAAGCCCCCGCAAACATAAGCGATGCCGACACCAAGGTTTCCCAAAACTAACCAATAACTTTATTTAATTACAAAAAGAAATACTAAAATAGCTGCAAAACACCAGATAAAATCAAGACCCGGCCGTGGTCGAGAGGTGAGGAAAAAAAGTCCCATCTCTTGAGAAACCGACTCCAGGCTTCTTAAAAGGGCACCGCCACAGGTGCTCACAATTAACTTTAACAAGACACACGCGTGTCCAAACGGCCAGCGCCCCCACCTGAGGCGGAGGGACATAACAGGTAATTTAGTTGATTGGTCAGGAGGTTTTCCAGCCTCACTGTGACAGCCTGAAAATAATAATTAATAGCTTTATTTATATAGCACGTTTCGTACAATGGTTTGCAGCCCAAAGCGCTTCACAGAAAAGCAATTACAAAATGGAAATAAATATATGAATTTAAATAAAAACAAACAAATAAATAAATTAAAGAAATTTTTTAATTAAATAAAAAAGCACACAATAAGCAGTGTACATAAAATAGGTGAATGGTCAGATAAAATAACAATAATAAAAAATTTTAAAATAAAACAAGATGAACATAATATCCAACATAAAATCCATAATAAAAACAAAAGTGCTAATTAAAAGCCAACCTAAGTACGTGTGTTTTCAGCTGTTTTAAAACTGTCAACTGACGGTGCGAACACAATATATTCTGGTAGTGTGTTCCACAGTTTTGTTACTGAATTTGTCTGTGAATTAAAGCTTAGATTAGTCAAAAATGACCCCCCAAGTTCAAATTTGCCACCAATCTATGGAGTATAACAGCGCTCCTGCATTCACCTGTGTTAAGTTCAATTGAAATTCATTTGTATAGTATTTTTTCTACAGAGAAAACAGAAAGGAAGTTTAAACAAAATTCTGGCCTCAACCTTCAAAAAGCACTTCAAAAAGAGCATTCCCTTAGTCACCTGTGATAGCACCACACCAGGAAAAGTGTGGTTCACCAGCTAGTGCAAAATCTCTGAAAATCAGAGCAGCAGTGCCAGCCACAACTGTTTGTGAGTACAGAGAGATGGGCAGCAGTGTAGTATAATGGGTAAAGAGCTGGTCTTATAACCTAAAGGTCACAGGTTCAATTCCCGGGTAGTACGCTGCCATTGTACCCTTGAGCAAGGCACTTAACCTGCACTGTTTCAGTATATATCCAGCGGTATAAATGGATGCTATGTAAATGCTATTGTAAAAGTTGTGTAAGTCGCTCGGGACAAGAGCGTCTGCCAAATGCCTGTAATGTGATGTATCTAATGTGTCTTTACAGAAAGCTCCGCTGACAAGTACATCCTGATTAGAGAAAATAAGACTTGGGAAGATGCTCGGTGCTTCTGCCGAAAAAAACATACAGATCTGGTTAATATAAAGAACCAAAATGAAAACGAGGCTATAAAAGGAAAACTGAATGATAATTCGCAGGATTGGTGGATTGGTCTGTCCAAAGACTGGAAGTGGTCAGACCTGAGCGAATCCTCATACCGCAACTGGAGCACAGAAAGTGATGGCAATGATTTGAACTGTGCTGCTGTACTGCTCTCCTCGGGAAAATGGACGAAACAAAAATGCGATACGGAAAAGCCTTTCTTCTGCTACGAAGGTGAGTACACCTGTGTGTCCTCGGCTGCAGGGGTCAGTTCCACCACGGGTTCCTCCCAGCAACGGATCCCGCAGCTGAGCTTACGCGGCGTTCACACGGATGGATCGCGGTGGACGCAAGACAACAGAACTGAACTTTTGAGACGGTACAGGCAGGAAAAAAGTATATAAAACAAAAAAACAAACAAACAAAAAAAAAAAAACAAAGTAACGACGGAATTACCACGAAGCGTTTCTTCCATTCAGAAACCAAATACAAAATCATACGATAGTACCCAATCCATAACCCATTGAAGTGTAGGTTTTTTGGAATGTTTTTCTAAATTGTAAGTGAGTTTTCTAGAACTCCATTGCTTTCAATCACCAGTTATTATTGTTACATCAGCATTAGAATGCTCAATTAATAACATTCTAATCACATATCTGTGATCTTACCCCTTGAAGGGTTAAGGGCATATTCCATAAAACAATGTTTTAAAACAATGTTACCACTGTGCCCCATAATGCCGGCATATGCTTTTGTTGAAACTTTGCGCAAATACACACATTTGGTGTTCTTCGTGAGAAAGTAGTTTTCAGTGAAACCATGGATGTTCTGTGGATGTTCGTGAGTAACCGTGTCGTTATATTTGGAAAGAGAGGTTGCCATGGACTTTTTTAATGTAAATTTTTGGAACTTTGAGCGTCACAATATTGGCACCAATTGAGGTCTGTTGTATCAAGCTGAGCTGCAGCGGATATGTAGAAAAAAACGTGTTGGTTTTACCAATAATTATCTAAAATGGATACATAGCATAGGTAAGTGGAAAATATAGCTTTAGTCTGTTTTTGGTTTAAAACTGCCGATTTAAGCCCGGATCAATCAGCTTTATGATTATTAGACTGAACATCTGCAGATCAGGAGAAGGTCTGAAAATTTTGTTAATTCTTAATTCTTCATAATGTTAATAATTAAGTCTGTCATTAACAATAGAACCTGCTGGCAGAAGTCAATGAAGTTTGTTAATGACTCAGCATTAGTTATGGGAGTTAAATTTGGATTTATGAAATCTGGGATGGTTTAACGACAAAGTAGTGCACATTACGTTCGTAACAAACCCAAAACGGTTGGTTTAAAAGTCTATTTGAAGCAGCAGCAACCGGTTTTCCCAGCGTGATCATTTCCAAATGAGGTGCTACAAGGGTATACATTGGGCTGGATGCAGCATTGTAAAAATGTGTGACCAACATAGACATGCAGAGACAAACGTAGCTTGGAAAGCCAGTTGCGCTTATTACTGCCTAACCTAGTGATCTTCATTCCTGATCCTGGAGAGCCAGAGGGGGTGTGGTTTTTGTTTTTGCCTTAACATCAGCGACCACTTCAGACCCAAGAAACCAGCTAAGGTGACTAAACTGTGTAATCAACTGCTTTAATTGGCCCATTTAAATGCTAAGAAACTACAAAAGCAGAGGAATCCCATTTCGTTGAATCTGAAACTCACCCTTTTTGTGCTTATTTTCCTTTCTTTCATGCTACACATGTACCTCCATCCAGCACTTATATTGTACTTTGTATCATTGTCCTGATGTTGTATCTTGTAACCCCTCCTAGTTTGACTTAGCATAGGTTAGGTTAGAGAAATGTTCACTGTATGAACTGGACTTAATGTGTTCATGGCTATGAATAACTGTACAAAATGAGTATTGTACCTTATCGAACCTGTGTTTCATAGTTAGGGTTACAATGACCTTTGGGATGCACTTGTATGTCACTTTGGATAAAAGTGTCTGCCAAATAAATGTAATGTAATGTTATCATATCTGACAGCACTGTAGACAACAAAAACTGTGATTCAAGCCTAGAGCTGAAGATAGCACAAAAAAAAAAAACCCAGAGTAAATTGCAATCTGACTCTGTCGCTTTTGCTTTTACACTAATTATGCTTGCTTTTCCATTCCCCCCTCCCCCCCCCCCAGATAACCTCATCCTGGTGCAAGAAAATAAGACCTGGGATGATGCCCTGGAACACTGCAGGAGGTACCATGACGACCTGGTCTCCGTTTCCACGGAGACCGTGGAGCACTGGGTGAAGAGGCGGGCTCGGAATGCCACCACGGCTCACGTGTGGCTGGGCGTCCGGTACTCCTGTGCCCTGCAGGTCTGGCACTGGGTCAGCGGGGACGTGTTGTGCCACCCGAGCTGGGCCTCGGAGGACCGGGGGCGCGAGTGCGGGCGCACGGGGGCAATAGAATCCGGAGGCGGGCAAAGGCAGGTCAGTCTGCCTAAAACAGAGAGGCTCAACTTCATCTGCAGCAAGCGTCTAGGATGACTGCGATTAGTGTGTAAGTATATAAAAATGCCCTTACAGATGAGAGTGTGCACTTCAACCACATGAGAATTGTCTGATTACAAATATAAAATTGTGCTGTACGGGGCCAAATCAAGAAGAAAAAAAAAGTCTTTGTCCGAAACATTATGGAGCTCACTTTACATCCATAATACTATAGCAACACACACCCTGTACATGCATATATACACTCCAGATAATAATAAAGCAACACACAGCATATATACACTCTATATAATACTATAGCAACACACACCCTGTACACACATATATACACTCTGTACATACATAATACCACGGCAACACACACCCTGTACACACCCATATACACTCTGTACATCCATAATACCATAGAAACACACACCCCTATATACACCCTGTACACCCCTAAACACACCCTGTACACACCTAAACACACCCTGTACACACCTATATACACTCTGTACATCCATAATACCATAGAAACACACACCCCTATATACACCCTGTACACCCCTAAACACACCCTGTACACACCTATATACACTCTGTACATCCATAATACCATAGAAACACAAACCCTATATACACCTTGTACACCCCTAAACACACCCTGTACACACCTATATACACTCTGTATAATACTATAGCAACACACACCCTGTACACACCTATATACACTCTGTATAATACTATAGCAACACACACCCTGTACACACCTATATACACCCTGTACACCCCTAAACACACCCTGTACACACCTAAACACACCCTGTACACACCTATATACACCCTGTACACCCCTAAACACACCCTGTACACACCTATATACACTCTGTATAATACTATTGCAACACCTACTTTCATTTGTCATGCACTTTAACTAATCTGTTCTTCTCAAACATTCTCAATTATTAGCATGGATACTTTAGCACCTCTCACTGTCTGGTCGATTATTAAGCTTTCAGAATAATTGTTGCATATTATAAATTATTTATGTGTATTATTTATTTGTAAACTCCTCAAATATTTACAACGTTTGTTCTTGAAACACACCAATTGCCCCTGTTTCTGTTATTTTAAATAGCTTTGGTGTGACAAGGGTTTCGGGTTCTTCCTCAGTGTGTAGATTCTGCAATAAATGACAACATGAACTGTGAGTTAAGTGTCACTTTTTTTTACTAATACTAAATGGAAGTGTGGAGGTAAATTGGTTGTAGTTGTATATCCTGCCTGGAAGCTGGCTTCTTCAAAACATTTCAGGTCCAGTTTTTTATTATCTGTGCTGTTTATACCTCTCTGACACACCTGTGCTGTACACACCTGTTCTGTTTATACTACCCTACAAAGCCTAACTGCAGTAACTACGCAAAGGGTAAAACTGAGAAAAATGGCTTTAAAGTGTTTTAACTGGCCTCTAAAGGCATAAATGTTTCTCACATTTTTTTCAACAAATCTCTCTCTCTCTCTCTCTCACTCTCTCACTCACTCACTCAATTCAATTTAAGTTACTTTATTGGCATGAAATACAAATGTAATTATTGCCAAAGCACTCTCTCTCTGTCTTTCTCTCACGCTTGCTCTATTGCTCTCTCTCTCACTCTCTCTCTCTCTCTCTCTGCCCACCTTTCAATCTGAGAAGTACTTCACGCACTTATTTAAGCAAAACATTTGCACCTGCATCCTCTCGTTCTGAGAAGGCCTGTTTAGGTAGGATGTAACAAACCCACCATCTTGCAGGTGATGCGGATTCCCTACACAATCGTGATACTTTTTGCACACCGATGAAACTGTCCAACACGCTTTCAGTCATGACACGCGTGCACTCTCAGTCGCCAAGGAAACCGTATGGCCTCTTCCAATCAGAAATCAGGCTTCATATAAGAGACCTCTGACCTGCAGCTACAGCTATTACTGCTGCTCCTATTGCTGCAATACTGCCACTACCACCACGACTATGATTGACATTACTACCCACAACTGAAACTACAATGAAAAATGTTGTTTACTACTGTTACTAGTATTACTGCTGTTATTAATAACCACTGTGATGTATTAATTAATCGATAAATAATATTAAAGTAATACTAATTAATAATCACAATAATCATCATCATCATCTATCCATCCATCCTTCAACTCATCCATCAATCATCATCCATATATTCATCCATCATCATCATCCATCTTCATCATCCATCATCATCATTCATATTCATCATCCATCATCATTTAAACTGTTTCATCAGGCAAATGTAAATAATGGGGTGAGAAAAAAGACTATTTTGAAATGAATTGAAAATGAACACCTAATTTGAATATAAAGAGAGACCTGACCTCATAGACACTTTTTCATTTTGGCCGCGGCCAGTAGGCATTGCGAGGAACGCACCTGTTATTAATATTTAGTGAAGAATTCATATTTATTTTAATATTTTATTTATAGTGAAAAATATTAATTTTTTTTTTGGGCTGTGAGGGGCGACGAGTATACATTTGGCCGATGCCGCAAATCGTCCGTAATAAAATGTTTAAACGGGAAGCAATTTAAAAGTCGGATCTTTAATCTGATTGGTTATCGGGCTTTGTTCCCTGTCCTTTCCCGTCGCTTCGCCGGCTTGTCTCGCGAGCTATCCCAGCATGCCTTGCGGACGCAAAGAATCGGGTCTCACTGAAAATGAATGGAGGTGAGCTTACAAAGGCATGCTTCTCTTCTGAGACAAGTGGCTGCAGATCGTCTCTGACCCGTATTGGCAATATGGTGCTATCTGCTGGACAAAGAGGTGAATTACAGAGCAATGCCAGGAAAAAAAATTATTTGACTTTGAGATGAAAAGTTTTCTTTGCGCTGGCCTATCAGGTTTATTTCATTTTTTAAAATTTTTTTAAATCATTCTCGGGAATTTGGATAGCAGTACCTCACTTGATTTTTCTTCATGGGTTTTTTGAAAAAGGGGCACACACACACACACACACATATATAACATACTAACATATAAAAAGAGATTTATCATTATTTATTTATGTATGAATTTATTTCTTCCATTCAATTAAGGTACACATTCAAAAGGTACCATGCAATTTCAAGTGACATGAAAATCACAAAACAGAGCTGTACCTATTAAATGCTTTCTAAGAGGGGGATAGAAAACATACATATGTTGTACGGGTCATACATTATTACATTACATTACAGGCATTTAGCAGACGCTCTTATCCAGAGCGACTTACACAACTTTTTTTTACATAGCATTACATAGCATACATTCATAAATGACTAAATATCTGTCATTTATTATCATAGAGAGATGTTATTTAAAAAGACATACGCAGAATATCTCTGAATAAAAACCTTCTGTACTTTTTTTTTGGAAGAGAAACCTCTCCACCATCTTAATTATAATGTTCTTTCTCTTTCAGATGCTGCTATTCCCTCCCAGGTCTCTGGTAAGTATCTACATTACATTACATTACATTACAGGGGCTGAGGCAGGATTAAGGCTATGTTTCAAAGCTAGTGGCAGGTTTAGCGCAAGGGTTATTCCTTGATTTGCACAATCAAAATATTTTCAGGATTGAGGCCTAACACTATAGCCTCAGGTAATGTATTTTTTCAGTTAAATTTATATTTTTCTAAATAAATGACCTGATGTGATTAGTGATGACTCTTGGAGGCCTACAATTAGGGTTAGGGTTTAAAAAACGATAAGCGTTAGGACTGAGGCAAGATTAAGGCTATGTTCTAGGAGCTAGGGAAATGGTTAGGCCTTGATTTGTTGATTAGTTCATTTAACACTGGACATTTTCCTGTGTAGTCATTTTCTACTCAGCAATACAATTTACAAACTAAACCCTAAATTCCATGGCACATGCCGTGATGTAATTCTGTGTGCAGTCGGTTCTGCTTGCATTCTGGCTCTGTAGTGGGTGGCAGTGTAGTATAATGGGTAAGGAGCTGATCTTGTAATCTAAAGGTCAAAGGTTTGATACCCCAGGGTGTAGTAGGGAGCTGGGCAAACCAACAAGGTAATGGTGTGCGCTTAATATAATATTAATATGTGCAAGTTTTTTCTTCTTCTCTGTTTTCATTTTAATCATTACTGCAGTACTGTTCATTTCTCTTTTGAACAACTTGTGCAAACTAGCCTTTCAAGTCTGATGCAAGACGCTAGATGCTAGATTATGCCTACTTACTATTGTACCATTGGCTGTCTTTTCAAATAAATAATTTAAAGTAAATAATCATGTTTTTTATTTGGTAAAATATTTATTATGAATGCAATGAGCTATCATTACTTTGCACCATACCCTTGTCCCGTCCAAATCCGGTTTTAGTCGCGAGGCGGAACTGGCCCCACGTTTGCATGGTAGGGTGATTTGTTCACTTCAGTGGCATCAAAATGGATGGCCAGTCGCCGGACGTGCGCAGATCGCGGTTGAGGAAATTGACACCTTAAACAAATTTCGAGACCCAGGTAACTCTGAACAGATTTATATGTGAAAATTGGCTATTTCATGCGGACAGGTAAGACACGTCGCGCTTGAGCATTGCGTCAGAGACACGGGGACGTGGAGTGGCTCGCGCGAGGATTAGGCCAGACCTCCTCATGTTGTCGACAGACACCGCGACGAAGGGGAGGGTGGCCACGAACATATATTTACCCACTTCAAAGTTACTTCTGTTTTCGCATCGCCCCCAGCTCTTCGCAAAGCGACCGATCGGGCAATAACAGTCTCGAGCCACAACGAGGACAGCCGTCCCCCCCTCCCCTCCCCCCGCCATGCGCCGCACACGGAGTCATTAATTATTGCAAAGCCTTGTCGAGACAGGGGCTGACGGACGGACGGACGGACAGACATCACTGCCGCATAGAACAGAGGAAGAGGCCGCCACGCAGGCCGCTCTCGCGCTCTCGTTAAATACAAAGAGAGGAGAAAGGGAGGGGTAAGGAAGGGAATGACAGGAATACGAGAAACCAGCTCTCGCTTTCGTTACCGCATAGACTCCGCGACCCTCCCCACTACCGTTTCTCGGTCTCGGATGAACAATTCTCTGGTCCAACCTCGGAGAAATGATTAAATTGACTTATTAAGAAAAATACGGTAAAAATAAACCACCCGCGCGGCCTCGGACTGGACTGTCAAAAAAAGACGACTGCGCATCTTCGCAGCTAGACGCTGGAATCGGCTGTGTTGATGTATCAGCCGAACGGCAGCTAATATTTTATCGCCATAAAAACAACTTTAAAAGATTCATCGAGACATTTTCGGGTGAGTAATTTATGCAGTATGTGTTTTACTACGGTCTCGTTGACAAAGCCAACAAAATAACCGTGTTTATTATTGTATTCATAATTATTTATGAATCATAACTTGATATGATCATAGAGCGGAGACGGATGCAACAGGTAGTCTTGCTTGTACAGTAGCAGTTTTCCCCAAGTTACTGGGCGCACTTCACTGGCCCATTTCAGAATTATATTGCGTCGTAACGAAATTAATATTTTGGTGATTTCAAATGTATGGTACGAGAAAATGGCTGTTGCCTCTATACATTTTTGTTGATTATTGTGTGATAACATATTTTGATTCTTAAAAGTTTGCGGTCACATGGAATTTCTGCCGATTGCCACTTACAGAAATATTGAATATTGCTTTTAAAAATGTATCTACGTCTACATGTGTTTTGCATGAGAAACTCAAAAAGCGAAGACTGCAATAATGCACTAAAAAAATGTGTGAACGTAAAACTTAAAAGTTGGTCGTGCTCTTGCATCGGACCACTGTGGGAATAGAAATTATTCAATAAACAACATTATTTCGGCAGGATCTGTGATTACCAACGTGCCTCTATTTTAATTAATTAAGCAACATTGGAACTAATGATTTAATTGTAGTTTTTCGACATTTTTAGTGAATGACATGGAAATGCTAGCGCGCATTATAGAGAGGACATTGCCAAAGCCTGAAATTGTAGTATATATATATTTTCTATCAGAAAGAATCCCAGGTGTTAGCACCCCTGTCACAAAATCCTGAATTGATAGAGCGGATGGTGGACGCTTTGTTCTCAGTCTTCAGCGGTGATATAGCCTACGCAACGAACCTGGAAGTGGAGTTTCAAGCTTATATTTAAAATATGATTTATTAGGCCTAGTAAAAGCAGTGCGCGTTTTCATACTCTCCGTGTAGGTTTGAGGTTTTTGTTGAACCAGTGTCTATTGTTTTTTCTTCTTCTTTTGACCCAGCTGCCTGGTAGAACTGAACAGCATTCTGACGCCATACATGTCATTTCACATTGTGCGCAATTAATTTTAAGCCATTAAAAACCAACCTGAAGTAATGACCAATGTGATCAGTAAAGCGGTTTTCCTGAGTTAATAGAACTGGGCTGGAGAGAAGGTTGTTCATTTACAACTGGGGTAAATCCTGGGTCTTTGTGCTGAGGTGCATTAAGTATCTCATTTTGGTCATCAGTGTTCCTTAATAAAATTGTTCCGTGTAAACTGGACAAGGGGGCATTTTAGGTTTGATGAAAAAAGTGCCACCAAAAAATAACTTGGTTAACACTGATGCTAAGCAGGGCTGGACTTGGCTAGCACTGAAACTAAGCTGGGCTGTACTTAGTTAGCACTGAAGCTAACCAGGGTTTGGCTTGGTTAGTACTGAAACTAAGCAGTGCTAGGCTTAGTTAGCACTGATGCCAAACAGGGCTGGACTTGGTTAGCACTGAAGCTAAGCTGGGCTGTACTTAGTTAGCACTGAAGCTAACCAGGGTTGGACTTATCACTGAAGCTAAGCAGGGCTGGACTTAGTTAGCACTGATGCTAGACAGGGCTGGACTTGGTTAGTACTGAAGCTAAGCTGGGCTGTATTTAGTTAGCACTGAAGCTAACCAGGGTTGGACATATCACTGAAGCTAAGCAGGACTGGACTAAGTTAGCATTGATGCCAAACAGGGCTGGACTTTGTTAGCACTGAAGCTAACCAGGGCTGGACTTTGTTAGTATTGAAGCTAACCAGGGTTGGGCTTTGTTAGTACTGAAGCTAAGCTCGGCTGTACTTTGTTAGTAATGAAGCTAAGCAGAGCTGGACTTGTTTAGCACTTAAGCTAAGCATGATGGACTTAGCATTTAAACCCACCAGTGCTGAGGTGGGTTAGCGCTGAAGCTAAGCTGGGCTCTCTTTGGTTAATACTGAACCAAAGCAGGGCTGTGCTAAGCTAGTACTGAAGCTAAACAAGGTTGGGCTAGGTTTGTATTTGGAAGGGTGACCTCCAGTGAAACTCTTCCAAGTTGTTCATGGAAGAGGTGTTGGTGGACCAGGAGGGGCTAGCCTCCCCTTCCCTGTGGGGCAAATAAAAACCCTAGTGCAGTGATGGGGACACTGTGCTGTTGGAGATGCCATTTTTTAAAAGCGAGATGTTAAACCTGGGGGCCTGAATCACTGATGTGTTCACTGATCTGTGATCCTGTGGCCTCTTTTTTCTTTTTCTTTTTTTCAAACACTAGCGAGTTCCCTGTTGCTCTGGCCATATTCTCATTCCGGTTTTTCCCAGCGTGGCACCAAATAATCTCCGAGCTAAAACAATGCCCTCCCTCTCCACCTCAGCTGATGCGTGGTGCGCATTCCTGGAACAAAACCACCCGTTTCCACACATTGGATTTATTGTGTTGTGGAGTTTCGATCCCAGCGCCACGTATACCTGGAGCACAAGCCCAAAACCTCTCTGCAAATTTGCAGAAGGGACATTTGCATTTGTACACGTGAAACATGCATTCCTTTGTGGCTGAATGGTTCTTTTAGGCCAAGGTGATTCGACTAGCCGACTAGCCCTCTGTGAATCACAGAGGACTGTGAAATTACCGACAGCCCGTTTAACTGTTACCAAGAGGCATCGATGATTCTTCATGGTGAATGTGACTAATAGGAGCCAAGCATTTTCAGAATTAGATTTAATGGAAATACTACTTAGGTGTGTAGGTTTATAAATAGAAAGCGGAATATGTTTGGCCTGCCAGCAATTTTTTTTTTTTTACTTTGGTTCCCATGAAAATTAGTTGACCAGCCCTGCTTTATACATTGCTTTAAATGTTAACTGTAGAGTCAGTATATAATTTTCTGTCAGATGCCAATACTTGTATTTGACAAAATGTGTTTGGGGGTTTTGTGCATGGTGGTTTAGCCTGCACAATTGTTTAAAATATTAAATAAATTGAGACGTGCGATTACATGCCCAGTGTTGTGAATATATTTGGGTAAATACATGTCAGGTATTACATTATAGCAGAGTCGCTTAAAAGAGAAGGCAAGTACTTTCCTCCTGGTTTGTGCTGGCAACAGTGCCGGACCTGGCTAACGACATTCGTAGACCAGTGTGTAATGATTCAACATTTCTACACTCAGGGCGGAGTGTAGCACAGTGGGTAAGGAACTGGGCTTGTAACCGAAAGGTTGCAGGTTCGATTCCCGGGTAAGGACACTGCCGTTGTACCCTTTGTACCCTTGAGCAAGGTACTTAACCGGAATTGCTTCAGTATATATCCAGCTGTATAAATGGATGCAATGTATAAATGCTATGTAAAAGTTGTGTAAGTCGCTCTGGATAAGAGCGTCTGCTAAATGCCTGTAATGTAATGTAATTTCTGAGGAACTTGAACTTAATGCAGGTGAACATTGCTAACCAGGCCAAGGAAGCATATTACAAATTTTGATCACGCGCACTTAAGTGTCCATAAAAATGGCAGAGCCTGGACTAATTACGTAAGATAAGAGTGCAAGGGGTAGTGGGTGGTGGGGGTGAGGGGGATGAGGGGGAGGAGGAGGGGGGGGGGGGTGCAACATGCTGCCTGTAGAGCTGGTAATTCAATCTTCTGCTGGCCATACCTCCAAGGGGGGTTCCTGGGTTCCTGTACTTTTCGGGGGCCAGTACAGGCAGGAATTGTGACTGGGACAAGAAGCCGCACAGCTGAGGGGAATAGTCAGTCGTCTGAAGGTCGTGGGACAGAAACTTTGGGTCTGGGTAGCATGTAATATTTGAACATAGATTTGGGGAAAAAATAAAAAAAAATATTGGAGTTGTATTTGTGTAGGTTCTGTGTAATGCTATATTCCATGCCATTTGTGACCCCATTAAGTACTCGGACGTTGCTCTGTTTGTGCGTAATCAGCAACTTATGAAATGTAAAGAGGCAGGTGTTTTAAAATACAGTGAGAATATGAATTAGAGTGAGCGTCTCCCCCTAGCGGCGACAAGGTTCAGGAACACTACCGTATTATCCCTAAAGAAACGGAAGTTCAGATTCATTAGTATGCATCATGGGAATACTCTGTACTTAACAACCTTAAGTGTTTTTACATTTTAGGTTGCATTCAACTTGTTATGAGCAGCTGTGTTAAATGAAAATGTAAAACACCTAAAGCTATGATGTGCTGAAACGCGCATTAATTTATCTGGTAATGAATACTCTATACTGTAAGAAAAGTAGTTTTTAAAAATATATATAGTAAAGGCGCGTGGGTCTGGTATTCCTACGTAAAAAAATAATATCGCCAGCGACAACTACAGTTTTGAAACAAAGTTCTTGGATGAAGACTGGTGTGAATACATGCGCATGAGAGGCCTACTTAAAAGTTCTGATTTTTTTTTTCCTTTCTCGCTTTCATTCTTTTTCCATTTTCCACGTGGTATGGGCAGTGGACCTGGGAGAGAAAAGAAGGCATTGTGCGGCGTGTCAGTAGCCCAGTGTGTCCCCCGAGACTCGGAGAGATATGCTCACTCGACTGTGTGCTGAACGCCATTGTTGCAAATTCCTGTCCATTCACTACCTTTTAAATAGAGCTCGCGTATCAGAACGCGGGCGGAGGGGCGGTGGGGATGGAGAATTGGCAAAAAAAGGGGCGTATCCAACTTCCGCGAACTACCAATCGGCTGCAAGAGCGATCTGGCTTGGACTGTCTTCTGTCTCCGCAGATAATAAAGTTCTGAAATCACATCCCCCGAAGCACATTATTAAAAAATAATAACTGATTTCTGCCATAATCACAATTACGACTAAAACCACCGAAAGGCTGCGCGTAGCGAAGTCATTAACTGTAATCGCACCAAGGCGTACTCAATGAGAAGGGCCATAGAAACCTATTAAAATGTAGAATACTAATCATTTAAAAATACTGTCTGCTTAAGCTTTAAATGCGCGCACATTGAATTAATTTCCGCCTGGGAAATTAATCTATTTGCGACTGAATATAAAGCATATATAAAATCAGCCGGGCTGATTTAATCTCTCGTATTTTTTACACACACATATATATATATATATATATATATATATATATGTGTGTGTGTGTGTGTGTGTGTGTGTGTATGGGTTGTGCACGCTTTAAGTTGCGTTTGTATGCTCGTCTTGAACTGGAGGATTTCAGTCATTCCGGTAGATGCAACAGGTTCAGCGGCGAGGCGCGTTTGCGGTTGGTTCATCCAAAAGAAAAAGGTGAATGTCATGACGGTGCTAAATCACGTCCGCGAGAGAAGCGCAAATGCTGCCCGAGGCATTTACGCGCGAGCGTCTATGTGTGATGTCTGACTTGTTAAAGATAGGTTTATGAGTGCTATAGTGTTTCTTCCATAAAAGAGGTAGGTAAATGGAGTTTGGGGGGGAGGGGAATTAATCACCCCCAAAAAGAGAAAGAGATGGTGTTCCTCGCCATTTAAATGCAAATGTAAAATGAGAACAAGAAGACTGTGTGTGTTGTGTGTGTGTGTATGTGTGTGTGTGAGAGAGAAAGAGGGGGAGAGAGAGAGAGGGACGGGGGTTGGGGGGTGGGGGGTGGCAGGCACGGTGGGCAAGTTTGAGAAGAGAGGGTTTGTTGAGAAAAACAGCCACACATACATACACACACGCGCACTCTCAAAACCACACGGCAGCTACAGATGCCGCGGGCCAGCAGTCGCTCGCCTGATTTTCTGCGCGTAAATGACTGATCAGAATGAATCTGTTCCGCTCCGTTTTCCGTAGAGACTCTCTGAAAGTAGAAAGAAACGTTTGGGCAAAGTGAGAGCTTTGGTTAGTACAGAAAGGAGTACTTGCGAGTCTTTCAGAACCCTTTTTGTGTGTGTGTGAGAACCGCATTGTATTTGGCTGATGCCCCCTCTCCCACTCGGTGTCCTCGTGAATCATGTCGCGCCGGAAACAGAAACGGCCCCAACAACTTGTGAACCCGGCCACCGGGAACACGCGGATACTGACGCAAGGTGAGAAAATGACTGTTTATCCGATACATTTCTTGTGAATTAACGTTACGGGACCACCTTGAAAACCAAAGCGACCTGTAAGGAACAACTGAAAGTGTGTGGTAACCGCAGAAATAACTAATAATAATAATTATGAGGGGGAATGATGGGTGACATGGGGAGAAATACATTTAACAGCAACGAAGAGTTGTCAGGATGCACAACCACAGAAATGTGCGCTCGTAAGTTGAGAGTGTCCATTCTGCGTTCTGGTTTCACTTCAGTTGCAGCAATATATATACTCTCTGATATTTATCGAAACGAACGTAAACGGTGTCCGTTTTGTGGTACGTTTAACATTCCACAATGATGTTAGAGGTTTCAGTGGCGTCGTTGAGGAGAAACAAGACCGACACATCATCTGGGCGCTCCGGCTCGATGCAGCAAAAGCTCGTTAAAGTTAAATTTTCATTTGCATTTGCATGTATGAGTTTACAGTTCCGTGTCTTGGTTGTCTCCGTACACATAGCGGCGTTTTACTTTTTTTAGTTAGTGAAGCCCGCTTTCTAGAGTGAAAGTCGGTCACGGATAATCGGTTGTGTTGGTCTCTAGCTCGGCCAAACATCCAACTTGAGAGAACAGCAAGTTGAGTGTGACGAGGTCCCAAACATGGATCGGGGCGTACTGTGGTAGTTTCACTTTTGAGAAAGGCACATTTCAGTGCCCAGGCGCCACCTTAATTTTTTAATATTTGTGGCGCGCGCCAGATTCGATTAATTGAAATTACTGGACAGCAGCGGCTTTTAAGGTACACTGTGCGCCGAGCTGCGTGGGCAGAGTGGCTGGTTTGTTGTCCGTCTAATAGGAGATTTACGGCCTTGCCTGACTTCTGATCCCCTTCATTAGCCCCCACCCCCACCACCCTCCCCTTTTTTTCTGTGGGGAGGGGGTTGGGGGGTATGGGGCGTTCAGATTAATTCTCGTTTTTTGATCTCTCTCTCTCCTCCCTCTCTCTCTCTCTCTCCTTCAAATTCTCCTGCTTAATTTGAGGTGGATCTTCAGATTCACCCTTCACACTGCCTCCTTCTCCCTCCCTCTCTCTTGCTTTCTTTCTCTCTCTCTCACTCCTCTCTCCGCCAGCCCACAGAAACATGGACCACCCAGTTAGCTGTGGGGGAGAGAGAGAGAGAGAGATGAGAGGAAGGAAAGAGAGAGAGAGAGAGAGAGAGAGAGAGAGATGAGAGAAGAGAGAGAGGGTGAGAGGAGAGCAGAGGTGTACTGTGTAACAGCACCAGCGTGAGACTTCATTGTCCTTCCGGCATTTTGTGACTGTGCGGTGAAGCATGAAGAGCCTGGCTGAGCGCTGTGTGTGTGTGTGTGAGAGAGAGAGAGAGAGAGAGAGAGCACAGAGAGAGAGGGTGTGTGCATACATATGTGTGTGTGTTTGAGTGAGAGAGAGAACAGAGAGAGAGAGGGCGTGTGCATACATATGTGTGTATGTGTGTGTGAGAGAGAGAGAGAGATGTGTGTGTGGGTGAATCTTTATCTGTGTGCATGTGCATATGTGTGCTTTTATGCGTGTACATGTGCGTGAGAGTTTGTGCGTGTGAGTGTGTGTATCTCTCTGTCTCTCTCCCTCTCCCTCTCTCTCTCCCTCCCTCCCTCTCTTTATCCTTCTCTCTGTCTTTGCTCAAGACTTTGAAAGAATGTGACCCCAGTGAACAGGAGGTCACGTCTTTTGGCCAATCACAGCAGCCAGGAGAGCGAGCCAGTGGTCAGAACCCCTAAGTGTGATGTGACCTCTGACCCCTCTGTGGAGTCCGAGGGGGGGAGGGGGGTGGGGGGCTGGAGGGGTGGGGGGGGGGTGGGGGTGGTGGGCAGAAGATGAAAGACAGACTGGATGGAGTGGGGGGCAGGTTAAGAGGGGTTAGAGGTTGCCGTGGTGATGTCCATTGTCCTCTGCAATGCGTTGCCGTGGTAGCAAGGTAGGCTGTCATCGGGCGCTGCTGGAAGTTGAGATGGATGGTCGCGGCAGAGTGGGATAAAGAGATAAAGGGTGGATGGACAAAGAATGATAGAGGTCTAGTTGGAAGACAGGAAAGACAAGGGAACGGGTGGAGAAGACGAGCGGAAAGAGGGAGAGAGAGAGAGAGAGAGAGAGAGAGAGAGAGCGGTAAGTGAATGCCGGTAAAACAAGGATAAGGAGTGGATTTTCAGAGGTAGAAAATGAGGGCTTCTGTGGTGTGGGGATACTTGTGGGAGGGAAACTTTTCTCTGCTGGAATAGCGGCCCTGTGTCTGTGTGTCTAACACCCGCCACCTGCAAGTGTTCTCAGTAAAGGAACCGGGCACAGGTCTCCCTTTACCGGCACGTTAAGGAGGAACTTTACACCCATTTACAATTTTTAAAGTATGCTCTTAGTCCTTATTTTAGTATGCAGGCGACGGTATGTGCATGTCGATGTACATATTAACATGATGATATTTTTTTAAAAGCCAGACATCTCCGCCAAGGGAAACAAGGCGTTGACAAAAAAAAGAACTGATGGCCGTCTGTCTTGTATTAAATGAAAATAAATATTCCTGTAGTCACTGTGATGTGTGTGCGCGCGCGTGGTGTGGTTTAGTATGTCAGGGACAACCGTGTCCACGTTCCCTGTGACCCCCCACAACTGAAAACAAAACTGTGAAGGTTCACCCGTACATTTCCGTATTTTTCCCGACTCGCTGGTGTGGCACACTTAGTTCATGGAGGATGATCTTTGGCTGCCTCAAAATTGTTTCTAGGTTTTTTTCCCCCCATCTATAGATGATTGGATAAAATGTGCAATCGTGATTTTTCGGTGAGGCTTGCTTGCACAGATACACTCACACTGAAAAATCCACACTCATACTGATACACACATTAACACATGCCAAATTAACACATGCTCTCACACACACACACAAGCATGCACATGCACACACGCACAAACATGCACATGCACACATTCACACATACACACACACACACACACAAGCGTGCACATGCACACACACACACACACACAAACATGCACGTACACACACACACACACACACACAAACATGCACATTCACACTCATGCACAGACATGCATGTGCACACATACACACAAACATGCACATTCACACACACACGCACAAACATGCACATTCACACACATGCACAAACATGCACGTGCACACACGCACACACACACACACACACACACACAAACATGAACATTCCACACACACACACACACACGCAAACATGCATATTCACACACACACGCACAAACGTGCACATGCACACATTCACACACACACACACAAACATGCACATTCACACACACGCACAAACATGCACATGCACACATTCACACACACACACACAAACATGCACATTCACACACACGCACAAACATGCACATGCACACATTCACACACATGCATTACATTACATTACATTACAGGCATTTAGCAGACGCTCTTATCCAGAGCGACGTACAACAAGTGCATTAGTTCAAGGTGCAGAGGTGCAAAAGAAACACACTAGAGTGAAGTAAAGTAAAACATGCACCTACATGCACATACACAGACACACATGCATAAACATGTACACACACACATATTGTGGGTTAGCAGTGGGCTCAGTACCTAAAGTTGCTGTGCAGGGAGTGCTGCTGAGTATGCACTGAACCTTTAAAGAGTAACTGATGTGTATGTGCCAAGACTGAGAGTATGTGTTAAACCTAAATAATAACTATTGAGTAAGTGGTAAGACTGTGCTGAACCTTAGAGTAACTGAGGAGTATGTGCCCAGACTGAGAGTATGTGCTAAACCAAAATAATAACTATTGAGTAAGTGGTAAGACTGTGTGCTGAACCTTAGAGTAACTGAGGAGTATGTGCCAAGACTGAGAGTATGTGCTAAACCTAAATAATAACTATTGAGTAAGTGGTAAGACTGTGTGCTGAACCTTAGAGTAACTGAGGAGTATGTGCCAAGACTGAGAGTATGTGCTAAACCTAAATAATAACTATTGAGTAAGTGGTAAGACTGTGTGCTGAACCTTAGAGTAACTGATGTGTATGTGCCAAGACTGAGAGTATGTGTTAAACCTAAATAATAACTATTGAGTAAGTGGTAAGACTGTGCTGAACCTTAGAGTAACTGAGGAGTATGTGCCCAGACTGAGAGTATGTGCTAAACCAAAATAATAACTATTGAGTAAGTGGTAAGACTGTGTGCTGAACCTTAGAGTAACTGAGGAGTATGTGCCAAGACTGAGAGTATGTGCTAAACCTAAATAATAACTATTGAGTAAGTGGTAAGACTGTGTGCCGAACCTTAGAGTAACTGAGGAGTATGTGCCAAGACTGAGAGTATGTGCTAAACCTAAATAATAACTATTGAGTAAGTGGTAAGACTGTGTGCTGAACCTTAGAGTAACTGAGGAGTATGTGCCAAGACTGAGAGTATGTGCTAAACCTAAATAATAACTATTGAGTAAGTGGTAAGACTGTGCTGAACCTTAGAGTAACTGATGTGTATGTGCCAAGACTTTGAGTATGTGCTAAACCTAACTAATAACTATTGAGTAAGTGGTAAGACTGTGTGCTGAAACTTAGAGTAACTGAGGAGTATGTGCCAAGACTGAGAGTATGTGCTAAACCTAAATAATAACTATTGAGTAAGTGGTAAGACTGTGTGCTGAACCTTAGAGTAACTGAGGAGTATGTGCCAAGACTGAGAGTATGTGCTAAACCTAAATAATAACTATTGAGTATGTGGTAGACTGTGTTGAACTTAAGAGTAACTGATGTACATGTGCAAGACTGAGTATGTGTTAACCTAAATAATAACTATGAGTAATGGAAGACTGTGTCTGAACCTTAGAGTAACTGAGGAGTATGTGCCAAGACTGAGAGTATGTGCTAAACCTAACTAATAACTATTGAGTAAGTGGTAAGACTGTGTGCTGAACCTTAGAGTAACTGATGACTATGTGCCAAGATTGAGATTATGTTTATACCTAATGAGTAACTATTGAGTAAGTGGTAAGACTGAGAGTAGCACAGACTGACTTTCAGTATTTGCACCATTCATGCTGATTGGCAATAAAACTGCTTGTGTCTTTCAGCTGTTCTGTAACTGCGATCTCTCTCACTCTCAGTATTTTGAATTATGAATGAAATTGTTTTTGAATGAAAACATTTACTATCATTATAAATTAAATAATAAGAATCTCTCTTTCTCTCTCTCACTCTCAGTATTTTGAATTATGAATGAAGTTGTTTTTGAATGAAAACATTTACTATCATTATAAATTAAATAATAAGAATCTCTCTTTCTCTCTCTCACTCTCAGTATTTTGAATTATGAATGAAGTTGTTTTTGAATGAAAACAATTACTATCGTTCTAAATGAAATAATAAGAATCTCTCTCTCTCTCTCTCTCTCAGGTGAGCAGCTGGCAGTGAAGTCCCTGTCCTTCTCCTTGATTTCAGACTCTTCGTCATCATCATCCTCTTCCTCCCTGCTGGACTGCCAGCCCCCTCTGGTGCCCCGCCCCTCTCCTGGGGGTCTCCACACCCCCTCCCTGCCTACGGAAACCTCCCCGCCCTCCCACTCCCCGAATCAGCTCACCCCCTACACCACCTCCCTCCCTCACGCCCACTGCTCCCTGTCGCCCGACTTCCCCCACCCCTCCCTGTCCTCCCAGACGCGCCCCCCGAGCCCCGCCCCTTCCTCGCAGGCCCAGCCTCAGCCCCGCCCCCTCATGGCCTCGCCTAAGCTGGGCGTGTCGGCCACCACCACCTCCTCGTCCTCCTCCTCTTCCTCCTCCTGCGCCCCGCCCCATCCGGGCAGCCCCAGCCCGGTGCCCGAGGGCCCGCCCAGCCCGGTCACGCCCTCCCCCTCCCCCGGGGGGGCCCCGCCCGGCCCTGCGGCCCCTCGCCCCGCCCTCAGCATCGCGGTGATCCTGGAGGAGCTGCAGGTGCTGCAGCAGAGGCAGATCTACCAGATGCAGATGACCGAGGAGATCTGCAGGCAGGTGCTGCAGCTGGGGGGGGCCGCCGCCTGCGGCCTGGACTCCCCCCCGCTGCCCCCGCTCCCCCAGCTCTGCCTGGAAGGGGGCGTGCCGGGGGAGAGAGCCGGCTCTGGCTCCGCCCATCCGCTCCCGCCCCCGCCAGGCTCCGCCCCCCAGCTCCTGGCTTGCTTCCCGTCCCTGCTGCCCCAGTCCCTGCCCAAGCCGAAAGCGCCGCACTCCCTGTCCCAGGTCCTGCGGCCGCTCAAGTCCCAGTTCGAGGGCGGGGCTGCTGGGGGGCGGGGCTATGTTGGGGGCGGGGCAGGCCGAGGTGGCACCGTCCCCTCTTCTTCCTCTGCCACTTCCTCCTCCTCCTCCTCTTCGTCCACCCCCACGGCGGCCGTCACGCCCCAGTACCCGCCCTCCCTGGCCCTGGGTCTGCCTCCTCGCTACCTCCACGAGAAGTCCCCCAACACCACCTCCGCCGGGGGCCTGGCCTTTTTCGCCCCGCCCCTCTTCAGCTCCGCCTCCCTGCCGGGCCCCTCCCAGGAGGGCGTGTCCTCGTCGTCGGGCGGGTCCGGGTCGGCGGGCGGGGCCTCGGGGGGGCTGTCCCGCCTCTCGCACGCGTGCCGCTTCTGCGGGAAGCTGTTCAGCAGCGACTCGTCGCTGCAGATCCACCTGCGCTCGCACACGGGCGAGCGGCCGTACCAGTGCCCCGTGTGCCTCAGCCGCTTCACCACGCGCGGGAACCTCAAGGTGCACTTCCTGCGCCACCGCGAGCAGAACCCCGAGCTCTCCCTCTCCCTGCTGCCCCCCTCCCTCTTCGGGGCGGGGCAAGGGGGGCCGGAGCCCATTTCTGCCGCCGCCGCCGCCGCCGCAGCCGCTGGGGTGGGCGCGGCTCAGAAGCGCAGGAAGCGGCGTGCCGAAGAGGAGCTGTTCGGGGAGGGGTCGGACGGGCGGGGCGGGGCGGGGTTCTCCCTGGGCGTGTCCCCTCGGGCCCCGCCCTCCTCCCTCCCGCTGCCCCCCAGCGTAGACCTGGCGCTGCTGTCCACGGCGCACTCCCTGCTGCAGCTCAACCGAGCCGCCGCCGCTGCCGCCGCCGCCGCCGCCGCCTCCGGCTCCGCCCCCCCCGCCTCCTCCTCCTCCTCCTCGTCCACCTCCTCCGCCCTCACTTCCTCCCTCCTCTCCTCCACCTCCTCCTCCTCTTCCTCCCCGTCCGGGCCCTTGGCCTCCATGGCTGGGCTGTACAAAGCCGGGTCCAAGCGTTTCGACGAGAACACCCCCCCGCACCAGGCCCTCCACCCTCACTCCGCCTACTCCCACCTGGCCCACCTCCCCAAAATCCTCTTCCCCACCACCGGCCCTTCCCACCACCCCCACCACCACCCAGGCCTGACCCTGCTCCGCCCGCCGCCGCCCCCTCCCGGCCCGGGGTCCCACCTGGCCCCGCCCCACCCGCAGCTCACCTTCCCCTTCTCCAGCTTCCCGAAAGCGCCCCAGCCCTCGTCCTCCGACACCTCCAAGCTGCAGCGGCTGGTGGAGAAGCTGGAGAAGGAGCCTCTCCACGGCTCCGCCCACAGCTCTGTCGAAAACTCCGCCTCCGGCAGCACGAGCTCCGCCCCCGCCGGCTCCTCCCCCGTCGGCTCCGCCCCCGGCCTGACCCGAGAGATGATGGCGGCCCTGGGGGTGAGCGCCAATGGCGGCGGGGCGGGGCCCGGGGCGGTGATGGGCGGGGCCGAGCTGGGCGGCGGGGGGGCGGCGGCGGCCAATCAGTGCGGGGTGTGCCTGCGGGTGCTGAGCTGCCCGCGGGCGCTGCGGCTGCACCAGGCCACACACCTGGGTGACCGCCCCTTCCCCTGCAAGCTGTGCGGCCGCTCCTTCTCCACCAAGGGCAACCTGCGCGCCCACCAGGCCACCCACCGCGCCCGCCCGCCCGCCCGCGCCCAGAACTCCTGCCCGCTGTGCCAGCGCAAGTTCACCAACGCGCTGGTGCTCCAGCACCACATCCGCATGCACCTGGGGGGCCAGCTGCCGCCCGACAGCCCCGAACCCGAGCTCGCCGCCCGCCCCCTGCTCAGCCCGGGCGCCGCCGGCGCCGACGCCGCCCCCGACGCCGACCCCGGCCCCGACCCCGCCCCCGGCTCCGCCCCCGACCCCGCCCCTCAGCCACCGGCCCCAGCAGCGGAGGACCCGCCCGGCAGCCCTGACCTCGTGCCCCCGGCCGACCTCAGCCCTGACCCCGCCCTGAACCCCGCCCCGGACGCCACTCCGCCCGGCAGCGTGGAGCCGCCCGTCCTGAGCGCCAGCGTGACCACGCCCCTCGCCGACCCCCTGGCGACCCCCGCTGACCCCGCCGCTCCTGCCACGGCCGTCACAAAAGAGGAGGAGGGTCCCTGCGCTGAGCCGCCGCCTACCACCCCGTGCCCCTCCCTCCGCCCGCCTAGCCCCCCCACCGGTCTGAGCCACAGCGCTGAAGGAGACTGTCACCCCCAGATTGCCCCCGACGACACCCCGGGCCAGCCCGTCCCCACTGATACCCCTGCTGCCTCCCCCAACAGCCCCATCCCCAATGTCACCTCCAGCATTGCCCCCACCCCTGAAACCAGCAAGGAGAGCGTGGCCCCCCTCTCGTCCCCTGCTGCTACGCCTCTCCCTCACTTAGGTGGGACTCCCAACCCCTCTCCTGCCGAACCCCTTGGCACCCCCACCACGCCCCCCTCCTCGGTACCAAAGATCGACATGGGCGCAGCGCCAGAGCCCACCACCGGGGCGGCGCCACTCCCGCACCCCTCGGGGGCGGCTCCGAAAGAGGAGGCTCCCGAGCAGGCGGGGCCGTCCCTGAGGGACGGCAGGAGGAGCCTGCTCAGCTCGCCCGCAAAGGATGATGGGAGCGGCGGCGTCAAGGCCGCGGGGCCGGATCCTGATTGGCTGGCCGCCGCCACCGCTCTGCCGCCGCCTGTCCTGCGCCCCCCGGAAAAGAAAATATACAGCTGCTCCGAGTGCGGGAAGGAGTACGCCAGCCGCAGCGGCCTGAAGGTGAGAACGAGAGAAGGAGAGGAAGAGGGGAAGAGAGAGAGAGAGAGAGAGAGTGAGTGAGCAAGAGGGAGTTAGAGAGAGGGGAAGAGAGAGAGAGAGAGTGAGTGAGCAAGAGTGAATTAGAGAGAGGGGAAAAGAGAGTGAGTGAGTGAGCAAGATGGAGTTAGAGAGAGGGGAAGAGAGAGAGAGTGAGTAAGTGAGCAAGAGTTAATTAGAGAGGGGAAGAGAGAGTGAGTGAGTGAGCAAGATGGAGTTAGAGAGAGGGGAAGAGAGAGAGTGAGTGAGTGAGCAAGAGGGAGTTAGAGAGAGGGAAAGAGAGAGAGTGAGTGAATAAGAGGGAGTTAGAGAGAGGGAAAGACTCATTTTCAAGTGTTAAAGGCATACTATGGAGGATTTTTTTTTTGCCTTGCTGTGGTCCTGTGTTTACAATAAAAGAAGTCTCCTCTTCCAGAGAAGTCTTCAACCCCACCCGCTCACCCTGAGTAGTCTACTCGACCAAGTCACTGACACGCAAATTCTTTAGAAGCTACTGGTAAACGTCTCCCATCTGTCTCCCATCTCAGATGGACAATGCGTTACATTGTCCCGGTAGGGGCCACGAACCAGACGCATACAAATAATTTGAAAACGGACATTCCCGGTCAAAAACCGGACATCTGGCAGCCCTAGCTGGATGGCTACAGGTAACGTTACGTACAGGTCCGACAGTAAACGAGCCAGCTCATCCTCATCGCCATGGCGAACTTCATCTGACGCCACTGAGGAAAAGCCGTTCCGAGGTTAACTCCAGTTACCTCGAGCCCCGTCGGCTTGTCTTTCTGCTTTTGCTTAGCTGTATCTGGGCCATTACCCAGGCTAGCAGGCAAGGAACTCAATGGACTGCATTTATATAGCGCTTTACAATTGATGCCTCTCATTCACCCATTCACACACACACACACACACACACACACACACACACACACACACACACGGAGAAAGGCTGCCATGCAAGGTACCAATCAGCTCGTTGGGAGCAATTAGGGGTTAGGTGTCTTGCTCAGAGACACTTTGACACGCCCAGGGCGGAGGATCAAACCGGCAACCCTCCGACTGCCAGACGACGGCTCTTACCTCCTGAGCTATGTCACCCCAAACAACCACTCTGCTGAAATGTGATTCTAAACCACAGGTTCCCCCACACAGAGTGCCGTGCCAAGAAATGTCCCAAACATATTGTAGAATAACAAATACTGGTAAAGGTTCACAAATTCTGAAAAAAATGCTTGAAGACATAGATTTCCAGTGCATCATAGATATGCCTTAGCAGGGTTATTTTATAATATTTTCAAGGTAAAAATCCTGCATAGTATGCCTTTTAAACATTTTTTGAAAAGTATTCAATGTGTGTATGACCTACTGCACTACTGAAGTGTCCCAACATAGTCAGCATTTTCACTCAACGTAGTACAACGTAGCCAGCGAAGCAGTAATTGTGACTAGAACATTCCAATGGGTATGGTTAACCTGTCTCTGAGTTTTGTGGGCATGGTACTGTACTATGACCTGTTTCTAATTTTTGTCGGTGTGGCACTGTGACCTGTTTATAAGTTGTACGGGCACGGCTGATGACCCGTTTCTAAGGTTTGAGGGTGTGGCGCATTACATTACATTAGCATAGCATTACAGGCATTTAGGAGACGCTCTTATCCACATCCATTCATACAGCTGGATATTTACTGAATCAATGTAGGGTAAGTGCCTTTAGCTCAAGGGCAAAACGGCAGTGTCCAATGCAGGAATCGAACGCGGGGACCTTCAGGTTACAAGGCCAGTTCCTTTTCCCCGTTATGCGCCACCGCCACCATTGTAAGATATTTTTTCCCTTTCTGCTTTCTCCAGGGACACATGAAGCACCACGGGGTCGTAGTCAAGGGCTCACGCCCCCCGCCGCGGAGTACTCGCCTGCCTCCCTCTGCTCCCCCTGCCCCTGCCCCGGCCTCCACCACCAACAGCGGGCCAGTCAGTTTCTGGAACCAGTACCAGGTGTTCCTGACCAATAGCAGCGACCAGCCGGAGGACCCAGTTCCGAACCCAGCCAATGGCAGCCAAGCTGAGGAGGTTGAAATGCCTCGATTGGCCAAGTCTCCCGAGAAGCCCCAGCCATCGGAGGACCAGGCCGCAGGGACTGGCTTGGAGGAGCTGAGGGAGGAGTCTAAGGGGGGTGCTGAACCTGAGGCCATGTGATTGGCTGAGCCGGGGGCATCTCGGTACTTCAAATAAACTTTTACTTCCTGGGGGAAACACATTTTTAAATTGTGTTGTTTTTCTATTTACCAGAGTAGCTGGGTAGTTCTCGAGTAAATGGGCTAGTTAGTGTGTGTGACGTAGTGAGGCAGAATGGCGGTTAAAGTCCTAAAAGTGAACAGGCAAAGGAGGCAGGGGGGAATAGGTATGGAGAGAGAGAAGGAGAGAGAGAGAGAGCGATGGAGAGATTGAGAGAGTGAGAGAGAAAGAGCAAGATATAAGGAGTGAGAGAGAAAGAGAGGTTCCATCTCAGAGTTGTTGGAGAGTCCTAGCACTCTTTGTCTAATTTCTCCATTTCTGTTTGTAATCTTTAAAAAAGGGATATGTGTTAGGTACAAAGGGATTTTTTTTCTTTAAAGCACTGGTTTAGAAGGCACAATGGTAACTGTGTAGTGTAGCACCTCCTGAGTGGTCCTGGCATTAGATGGTTATTTACAAAAAAAAGTAATATATGTTAATGTTTACATGTGGTGTACATTTATGCTTCAGTGCATTTGTGCATATCGGCTATTATCATTTCCATACATGCGTCATGTGCCCACACACATACACTGAGACATTAGGAAAAAGATCTGTATGTTACATGAATATGCCATATGGTTTGATAAGTACTTTATATTAAGGATTCCATACTGATGGTACATTGACATACATTACTTTTGCATGACGGTATTGGCCAGCTTGTCGTGTGTGTGGGAGGGGTTAGTAAATTTAAGTAGGCACTCTTCCCTAATGTCTGTTCTGAAAGGTTCGTTGCTGTGTACTTAATGGAGGGAGGGGGCATCCATTATCACATGATGGCTTTGATTACGATGATGGACTGGTGTGCTCCAGTCTGATCTAGCCCAGTCCAGTCTGGCCTGGTTTTTTCTGGTTAATTCCGGTTCACTCTGGTCTGGTCAGGTCTTGAGACCCGATTGGTGAGGACTATCCAAGTACTGCTGCCCTCTGCTGGTGATTCTGCTGCTGGTTTTGTTCAGATTCTGCACCTGCTCTGTCCACGTGACTTTCCCCTGTCACACAACGGGCTCAGTTCCCTGGATTTTCCTAGAACATTCCCTGGATATTCCTTGAACGTTCCCTGGTCTTTCCCCAAACGTTCCCTGAGCATTTTCCCCTGGATTTACTCTGAACATTCCCTGGACTTTCCCCGAACATTCCCTGAGCATTTTCCCATGGATATTCATTCCCTGAACATTCCCTGGACTTTCCCCAAACATTCCCTGAGCATTTTACCCTGGATATTCCCTGAACGTTCCCTGGACCTTCCCCAAACATTCCCTGAGCATTTTTCCCTGGATATTCCCTGAACATTCCCTGGACTTTCCCCAAACATTTCCTGAGCATTTTTCCATGGATATTCCTTGAACGTTCCCTGGACTTTGCCCAATCATTCCCTGAGCATTTTTCTCTGGATTTACGCTGAACGTTCCCTGGACTTTCCCCAAACATTCCCTGAGCATTTTTCCCCTGGATGTTCCCTGAACGTTTGCCGGTTGGTTCCTGAACAATTCTTGGACGTTCCTCGAGTGTTTTTTGGACGTTTCTCCTGTGTGTTCCCTAGAGGTTTCCCGAGAGTTTCCTGTGCGTTTTGCAGCCATTTCCTGGGTGCATCCTGAACATTTCGTAGGTGTTTTCTGGACATTCCTTGAGCGTTTTCTGAGCGTTCTCTAGGTGTTTTCAGAGCATTAGGGGTAGACACCCCCCATGTCTTGTGACTGTGCTGTGTTTCCCAAGGTGCCACAGTAGTCTCTGTATAATTAGATGGGTCTTTCCAACTTAAAATTTTTTTTTTGTTATTGTCATTGTTCTTATCATTTGAAGTTTAACTGGATGTCTGCTTTCCGGCCTTGTCGTGATTGTGATATCTTCAGTGTATGTTCAGTGATCAATCGAGAGGAAAAATTAAAACGATAATAATGAAACTATGTAAAGGCTGCAAATTTGTTAATTTGTTATTGTTTTTTAAATATCCGGCATGCCCGTTTCTCTCCCTAATTTGGAGTGTCCAGTTAGCAGGCTGTATTTGCAGCCTTGGTCATTCAGTCGTCCCCACAGCCAATTCAGGAGAGCGTAAACGGCTGCAGTTCTCCTTCGAACCACACGGTGTCAGCAGCCTGCTTCTTTTCACACTGCAGCCCACACGGCGAAGTTTTGGCAGAACTAAAGGCGGCAGTGTGCTTGATAAGAAGGCAAATTCGGCCCAGAATAGGGGGGTGGGGGTGGGGGTGGGGGAGGCACATATTCCGATCCTGCTGTTGTTGTTGATAATGGAAAACACAGAGTTGATGTATGCGCCCACCAAACACAGCACACAACAGTGGCTACGGTGCTGGAGCAGAGACTCAGAAGGACAGACGACCCTGAGGGGGACACTTCATGCGTAGCTTTGGCAAGCAGATCCCAGGCGCCTGATTGACCAGTAGGGGGCAGTAGAGAGCGGTGGAACACGGAGACTGAACCCTTCCGTATCCCATCGGGCGGTACTATGTTATTGGGTTACAGTGTGTTATTGGGCTGTAGTGTGTTATTAGGGTGTAGTGTGTTACTGGGCTGCAGTGTGTTATTGGGCTGTAGTGTGTCAGTGTGTTATTAGGGTGTAGTGTGTTATTGGGCTGTAGCGTGTAAGTGTGTTATTTGGCTGCAGTGTGTCAGTGTGTTATTGGGCTGCGTTGTGTTATTGGGTTACAGTGTGTAAGTGTGTTATTGGGCTGTAGTGCGTCAGTCTGTTATTGGGCTGTAATGTGTAAGTGTGTTATTAGGGTGTAGTGTGTCAGTGTGTTATTGGGCTGCAGTGTGCTATTGGGTTACAGTGTGTAATTGCGCTATAGTGTGTTATTGAGCTGTAGTGTGTCAGGGTGTGTGTGTGTGCCTGTGTTTGTGCGTGTGTGTGTGTACATTTGTGTGTGCTTGTGTGCGTATGTGTTTGGTGAGTGTGTGTGTGTGTGTGTGTGTGTATGTGTGTTTGTGTGTGTGTGTGTGTGCGCATGAGCTTAAACGTGTGACTGCTCGTACAGCTGCACATACCCTCCCTCCCTCTCCATCTCTCCCCCTCCCTCTTTCTCCCTCCCTCCATCCCTCCCTCCCTCTCTGGTATAAGCCCACAGAGGGGCGTCTCTAATCCTCTCTGTCTCTCAGCACAATGCATCTCCTCTGTATGTGGGTGCCGAAGCACGACTGGGGGGGGTCGGGGGGCAGCTGTCCACAGCATCGCCCCTAATCTCCGCTACCATGGCAACCAGCACATCCAAAAACAGCCAACCAGTGTTGTAGCCTTTTCCCTTATTCTCTGGGGCGGAGGGTGAGGGGGTGGGTGGGGGGTAACATTAATGAAAGGAACTGGACCCTTCTTGGTGACCAGGCCCTTTAAACAGACCAATGTCAGACCGCAGAACACATTCTGGTCAGGTATAATGTGGCTGTTTTACATTAATACTGCCTGTCATTGTCATAAATTATTATGTACAGGTCGTGGAATTTCATATGGACTAAAACTGCACGTGATGTGTAAGACAGTGAAAGACGAACGCAATTTGTCGTGTGCTATACATCTAATATATACAAACATGGCACATTGTTTAATAAACTGAAACGGGTGACCAGGGTTGGGACCATCTAATTTATGGGAACGGTGTTGAGTTAGAGGAACAGTTTTGAGTAGGTGGAACAGTGTGGGGGAAAAAAAACATTGTTGATTTGAAGGTAGAGTGTTGGGTAAATGAGCATTTCTGCCTCACAGAAACACTGTAGAGTTTAAAGAACAGTGTTGGGTTGGGGGATGATTTGGGTTCGAACAGTGTTGGGTTGGGGGGATGTATTGGATCAGAGGAACTGTGTTGGGTTATAACAGTGGTGGGTTGGGGGATGTAGCCTATTGGGTCAGAGGAACTGTATTGGGTTATAAGGGTGTTGGGTTAGAGGAGGAGTACTGAGGAACAGCAGGTTGTCAGAAACGTCAACAGGTAAAATAAGAGATTACCAGAATACAACCAGTCACTGATAGCTGTTCTAAACCACCGCAAAGACAGAGAACAGAACTCAACATAACTAATTTTTTTTTGTGTGCTCGTATTACATTTGAAACGTTTCAGTCGTTTCAGTTTGACTGTTTTCAGTCAAAAACAGCGGTGGCCCAACACCTTATTCCGTATTTACCTTGGAGCTTTCTGTTCGTTACCTGTGTGTGAGACTAAGGATACAACAGAATAGAAAAGCAGAAACAAAACCGCTTTTGTCGTGCGAAACATTGCTCCCCCGTGAAATTTTACACCGGGTGTCTTCCGCATCTCGCCTTCACTTTAGGCAGATTTTGCCGGTGCCAGTGAAATGGCACCACGAAGTGAACGTACTTAGAAAAAAGTACTTTAATTATTTTTCGCCGACACAGAGATGTAGTATTGTTTTCTGTGCCTCTCATCATGACAGCATGTTAGCTAACCAGCACACTGTGGAGCTGATATTATTAAGAAATTGATCAGATTTAGAGATTGCTAAACGAGCTAGCTAACTAACGTTAGCTGCGGGGATATAGGGCTGGTTAGCTGGCTTTTAATGTTGAAAAGAGTCGTCTAAAATCAAAAAATGTTTTAGTCAAAACTTGCTTCCTTTTGGGTTGTTGCAAAATCTTGGGAATAACCATAAAGGTCACATTAATGGAAATGGGAGCACGGTTCAGTTTTGGTAAAACGCTGAATGAGACGTTTGAGACTGCAATGGAATATAACGGTCGTTAGTAGTACAGCAGCTCAGTGTTAACCACTACACGTTATTACACATTGGATGATCTTCAGGTTTGTCTATACGATGGCAAAGCCTAGTTTATGTTGCTTCCTTCGTTTTGTCTGGCAGTGTAAGGTTATTTTGTGTGTATAAAATCAAGCATACAGCCATGCGATCTCCATGGACAAACATTGGCAGTAGAATGGGTCGTACTGAAGAGCTCAGTGAATTTCACCGAGCCACTGTCATAGGATGCCACCTTTCCAACAAGTCAGTTTGTCAGATTTCTGCCCTGCTAGAGCTGCTCCAGTCAACTGTAAGTGCTGTTATTGTGAAGTGGAAAAATCTGGGAGCAACAACAGCTAGAACAACGCTGAGCTCAGCCGCGAAGCGGTACGCCATTCAGGCTCACAGAACGGGACTGCCGAGTGCTGAAGTGTGTTGCATGTAAAAATCTGTCCTCGGTTGCAACACTCACTGCCAAGTTTCAGACTGCCTCTGGAAGCAACGTCAGCACAAGAACTGTTTGTTGGGAGCTTCCATACAATGGGTTTCCATGGCAGCTGCACACAAGCCTAAGATCACAACAGGAAACACCAAGCGTCGGCTGTAGTGGTGTAAAGCAAACCGCCACTGGACTCTTGAGTAGTGGAAATGCGTTCTCTGGAGTGATGAATCACACTTCACTGACTGGCAGTCTGATGGATGAATTGGGTTTGGCGAATGCCAGGGGAACACTACCCGCCCAAATGCATGGTGCCAACTGTAAAGTTTGATGGAGCAGGAAAAATGGTCTGGGGCTGCTTAACATGGTTTGGGCTAGGCCCCTTAGTTCCAGTGAAGGTAAATCTTAATACTACATCATATAATGGCATCCTAGGGAACTGTGTGCTTCCAACTTCATGGCAACAATTTTGGGAAGGCCCTTTCCTGTTTCAGCATGACAATGCCCCTGCGTACAAAGTGAGGTCCATAAAGAAATGGTTTGCCTTTTTTTGTGGAAGAACTTGACTGGCCTTCACTGAGCCCCGACCACAACCCCTTGGAACACCTTTGGGATGAATTGGAATGCCGACTGTGAGCCAGGCCTTATCGCCCAACACCTTGTGGTTAAATGGAAGCAGAACTCCACAGCTATGCTCCAAAATCTAGTGGAGAGCCTTCCCGGAAGATTGGAGGTTGTTATAGCAGCAAAAGGGGGGATCAACTCCATATTAATGTCGATGGTTTTGGAATGAGATGCTCAACAAGCACATATGGGTGTGATGGTAGGGTGTGTACATACTTTCGGCCATGTAGTGTACAGTATATGGAACTGCATTTCACTATTAGAATATATATATAAAATATATTGTGCCAGCTATTACAAATAGGTTTTTATATTTTAAGCAATGCACATGTTTTTTTAGGCCGCGGAATAAAATAAAGTTGCTTTGAGATGTTAATGCAAAATAACAATTTATGAAGTTTCCACTCCTGGCTAGGGGGCTACTGTAAGTCCATTGGTGTCCCCTATGTCAACAACTTTGACCTGTTCTGGGCAAGGTCTTCTTTTCTCAAACGAGATGGTCTCCACCCAAACAGGACGGGGGCCCAGTTGCTGTCAGACAACATTAACACCTGCCTCAGACATTGATGTTTTTATACGGTAGGAAATAATTCCTCTGGACTACTGTCTTCTACTGTTTATTCTATTAGTACTATCATCTCCTACCATAATAATAAAATGGACAGCAACAGACCACTTCTAGGATCTAATAAGAACAACTTAATATCAGTCTCTTTGAGAAGTAAACTGATTCAAAGTAACAGCCCAGAGACATTGAGTATGGCACTTTTTAATGTACGTTCACTTTCTTATTAATGACCTTATTACGGAGCGCAAACTGGACTGTATGTTTTTAACCGAAACCCTGCTCAGCACTGACAAACCAGCCGCTCTTATTGAGGCTTCTCCCTCAAACTATTGTTCCTCCCACTCGTGTAGACAAGGGAAAAAGGGCGGTGGGACCGCGACTATACTCTCAGCTGCTCTTGCCGGCAGGGGCATATCTTTGGGAGACTTTTGAGGGTAGAATAGCTGCTGGTATACTTTCTAATTTTAGACCAATTTCTAATATTCCTTTTTTAAAGCAAAATTTTAGAGAAATTAGTTTTTAAGCAGTTAATTATTTTCTTACCTCAAAATTTCATTCAGGCTTTCGGGCCCATCACAGCACAGAAACGGCCTTGGTAAAGGTTGTGAACGACCTTAGAATCAACTTGGACACCAAAAAACTCTCAGTCCTTGTTCTCCTTGACCTGAGTGCAGCTTTTGATCCAGCGACCACAATATTCTCATAGAGAGACTACATAAATGTGTTGGCCTCTCTGGCACTGTTCTTAACTGATTTACATCTTACCTCACAGGTAGAGAATTTTTTCTTGCCCTCGATGAACACTCCTCTATGAACCGTGACATCAACTGTGGCATACCACAAGGCTCGATCCTAGGTCCAGTCCTTTTCAGTCTGTATATGCTGCCCCTTGGCAGTATCGTCAGGAGACATGGCATCAATTTTCACAGTTACGCTGATGACACTCGACTCTATATTGCTGTGTCTCCTGATGACACAAGCCCTGTTGATGCCCTCCGTAAGTGTATTTTAGACATGAATGCTTGGATGGCTCAGAACTTCCTTCAGCTCAACCAGGACAAAACAGAGGCACTCGTCATTGGAGCAGAGGCACAGAGAGAGAAACTGACCTCTAAATTGAAGTCCCAGGCACCAGGCTTAAAACCTAGGTGTCATCATAGATTCTAATTTATTTTTCAATGCACACATCAGGAATGTGACCAAATCTGCCTTTTGTCACTTAACAAATATTGCCAGAGTGAGTCCGTTTCTCTCCCAGGCCAATACTGAGAGACTAGTGCACGCTTTTATCACTAGCAGGCTGGACTATTGTAATGCTCTCCTTTCTGGTATACCAAAAACAGCCATAGATCAACTCCAACTTATACAAAATTCAGTCCCTACATCTGTCCTCTTCTGGAAGCAGTCCGGTGATGTTTGCTGTGTGTCTCGCTGTAGTTTTTTCTTTGCATTTCGAAGCAAAAGCTGTGAAACGTGCTTCTTTAGGTTTTATTTTTACACCCTCGCCGATGTCTGAATATTGAATATCTAACGTAATCTCTATGGTTTACGGTACACACAGCCTACTTTTTAAATTCTTTCTCTTTCTACACCTGCACTTAACAAAAAATCACGTGATTAGAAATAGGCTACAGTGTTCCCCAAGCCGGCAGTCAGGTCTGAATATGATTTCCTGGATATGTTTTAGTTGGCATTGTGTGTTGGTCTGGATAAGAGTTTCTCATTAATGGCAGTAAAGAAAGACCTTTGGCACTTCATGTTGATTGAGCTGTTTTACAACCAACTAAAAAAAAGGCTTCGTCACCCTGGTGTATATGTCCCAGCGTTTCCTTTTTTAAAAAATAAGCTGTTTCACACACCGCTCTAAGAAGATTAGTAAAAGGCAAAAACAGTGTGAAGCAGAAGAATGCCTATTTTCCAAATTACTCTGCTTGACCTCGTACAAGAAGCCGTACTGCTTAAATTTGAGTGTTCACAGGAAACGTTTTACTGCACTTCGATTAAGGAGTTGAAGAAAAGAATCATTGCTGAACATCTACGATTCTCAGGTAATCAATCTATTTTCTAAATGATTTTTTCTTAATTATCTCTCTGAATTCATTAACCTGGCCTTTTCCTAGTGTTCTGTACAATGAATGAGAGTTAACATTGGATAATAATTCTAAATATATTGACTCCTTGCAGTGGAAAATATAAATAAATGCAAGTCTACTGCCAGAAAATACCTGAGCAGAGTGAATTTGTGTTTGGTAATTTAATTCTTGAACTAAACAATTAATAGTTTTTTTCCCCAATGAACATCTTGGTATTTTTTAATTAATCAGATAACACACACACACGCATGCACACACACGCGCACCACACATGCACACACGCTTGCATGATTTTATGTCCAAGAATATTTGAAGTACTAAAACCACTGCTCAATAGTTTGTTTTATCTTACAAACAGAGTTTCATACAGCCTATTTCAGAAGGGTTAAGTGTGTGTATGAGTACGGAGTGTAAATTCCTAAAAAAAAAAAAAGCTTAATATATTATTTGTGTTAAACTTGGCCATATACAAATATTTTCTAATGAAAGTTCAACAATCATTGCTGATTTTGATATTATGGTGCACGTTACCAATAAAAAACAAACAAACGTCACCCCCCTGCTCACTGACCTCCACTGGCTGCCTGTTATGGCTCGCATCAAATTTAAGACTTTGGTGCTTGCATACCAGGCAGCTAAGGGGTCAGCACCTAGGATCATCAGACCCTACACACCAGCCAGACCTCTCCGTTCTGCCACCTCTGGACGCTTGGCACCTCCTCCTCTTCATGTCTGTACTTCCCGCTCACGTCTGGTGTCTGTCCTGGCCCCTCGCTGGTGGAATGACCTCCCCGTGGCAGTCAGAACAGCCGAGAATCTGACTACCTTTGAGCGCAGACTAAAGACTCATCTCTTCAGGCTGCACCTCTCCCCACCCCTCCCTAGCCTCTAGTTTAGCTCAATGTACCTAGTTAGACTAATGCGACCACGTTCGTTTTTATTTGGCAGGATTGTTTTTGTCTGATTCTGATTAGGCAAATGTGATTTCAGTGCTAGTTTGTACTTGCCAGGATTGTTTGTTTGCTGAACAGGTTACCCTACAGGGTTGGAGTCCTGATCTATGTGGTCACTTCTGGCACTACGATCTTTACTTCACTCTAGTGTGTTTCTTTTGCACCTCTGCACCTTGAACTAATGCACTTGCTGTATGTCGCTCTGGATAAGAGCGTCTGCTAAATGCCTGTAATGTAATGTAATGTAATAAAACGTGAATGAACTTGTCGAAATTTAATTGACATTAATGTATGCATCCACAAACTTGAATCTGAAATGTGTAGGCCTGAATGTTTACTCTTGAGACAGAAGGATGATCTGCAACACCTTTTTTATTCATCTTTTAGATGATGACCCGGAATCAATACGTTTGAATTTTGGAGATACTTGGCTGGATGATATGGGATTCTTTTTTGATTACGGTATCCAGAACGGGTCTGTAGTGCGGGTGGTCAGGAGAATGGCGGGCGGCAGCGATCCGGAGCCTCGGGTGGTGGCCAGCGCTGGGGCCAGGGTTGATGCCGATCGGAAATTGTGTAACGTGATGTAACAGTCAATGTCCCACGTCGTCTGCGAGAAACGTCCGCCCCCTTTGACAAGAACATGGCTGCCAATCTGACTGCAAGAAACATCCGCTCCTTACGAAAAGAACATGGCTGCCAATCTGACTGCAAGAAAGATCCGCTCCCTACAACAAGAACATGGCTGCCAATCTGACTGTGAGAAACATGCGCTCCCTATGACAAGAACATGGCTGCCAATCTGACTGCGAAAACTGCCAGAACTTCTTGAACCCTCGTCGCAATCATCAAAGACACGTACGATCCTGTGGAAACATATGTACATCTGTACAGTGTGTATATGTAGTTAAAGCTAGTAATATTACCCATTATGCAATAACTGAATATTGATTACACTGAAAACATATAAAAGGGGTAGAAAACTGATTTGACATAATTATCAATAAAATATAAGATCTTAGGACCTACATAGTTAACTTTTTACATTTTATTATTATTTCTTTTACATACATCTGACACGCTTGTCATTTGTTTTGTAATGTATTTAAGTGAATTCTTTCACCCCTCTACAAAGCTTTGACAGCTTTGAGGCTATATTGTTCGTTGATCTTGGCTAATTAAAGGTGCAGTATGTAAGTTTGTTGTTGTAGGAAAATTCTGAGACTCCCCATGATTGTGATGGCGTCACATGTTAAAGTTAGGGAATTCCCATCAATGTTGATCAAACTGTTTCCTCCAAACTCTCAATGCTTCATGATAAAAATACATCACATGTATAACTATACACTCATATAATCAATATGTAATCCAATAAATATATATCAGTAGTTGCAGCTAAGCTTATGGAAACGCAAGAAACCACAGTATCCACTGTAGAAAAAAAGCAAACGCAGAAGGCTTAAAAAAAACCACACTTACTCACTCAGCAGAGAACATTAATCAAATACTAACCATACACTTATATTTTCAAACTGATCAACTGCTAATAAATGTGCTAGAAGACTAATATTTTATAGTGACCCCTATGTAACCTGAATACAAATGGAAAATTACAGGAGGCTATAACTCTGTAACTTGTAGGCTTAATGGAAAATTACAGAATAAAGACTAATATTTGTTTGAGGGAAAGTTGGGGTAACATTCCACAATAACGTTATCACCTAAGAACAGAAAATCATTGTGGTGCCAAGAAGGTCAGGTCGACCCAAGAGCAGGAAATCAAAATCATTGTGGTGCCAAGAAGGACAGATGGCTGGTATTTTTAGAAATGTGTTAAGGGGAGTTGTGGGGTACATTTGTGTATAAAATGAATGTAAAACTGACAATCGAGGTTCAATTCTGCAGAATTGATCCGGCTTTGTGCACCTGTGCAAATACAGTCTAACCTTTCTGAAGAGCTTGCTGCTGTTGTGTCTTTTCCCTTGTGAAATTGTTTTCTACAGATTGGTGATTGGACTTTGAATTCTGTCGGTTCCTAGACACGACATTGTAAGAAAACTCTTGTCCATATTTGGTTAAATGTCCTTCACATCCCGACAGATATTAATAAATTGCTAGGTCTAAGAAAACAATCCAGTCTCTCTGACAGCCCCAGGCTCTGAAATCAGCCACTACCAATTTCACTGCGCCCGAATCTTAACAACCAATCAGGACAGCTATCTGCAATACCTCCTGTTGCACATTTACAGTCTTGTCAGTGTATGTGGGGCAGAGTGGGGCAGGGTGGGGCAGGGTGGGGCAGGGTGGGGTGGGGAGGGGGGGGGGGGCGAGGCTACACAGATAAGAGCAGAGCAAAGGTAACATTACCGCAGATAGTGCTAAAGCTGGACCTCCAAATGAAGCGAAACTCCGGGAATACGTTGCCTTATCTTACGTTTACAAGCGTCAAAATTACACGGCAAACTGACACACTACGCCTTTTTTTAAGTATCAATGTGCTGAGTGTGGAAAGCATTATAAATGTATAGGATAATTTAAATGTAAAGTTCATTCTCTAATTATCATGTTGGGATTTTGATCCCCACTAACCTCTTCGCACCATTGAGGGGGTGGGGGGTGTTTGGCATCTGTGTGACAATTACACCACAGGAGGCAGTTGTGATGTTTTTGGTATCTACTCATTATTTACAGTTGTATCAAGCATTTTCATGCCATTTTAGTAATTAGCGCCATGGTAAATACACTACATGGCCAAAAGTTATGTGGACACCTTCTCCCAATAGGTGTGGACCAGCAGTGAGAGGGAGAAAAGTGGATAATTGGCAGCACCTGTAATGCAGACTAATTAATTCTCAGCATTAATTCTCTCTCTCGCTCCTTCTTTCTTTATCCTTCTTCACGTCAGGGCTTTTTTTTTTTCTTTGGCTGTAGGCTTGGCGTGGCCATGAAGCACCAACTCCAGGTCGGTTGGCCCAAACCGCAGTGTATGCATTCTACCACTAGATGGCGAAATCGTTTAATCCAAATCAGTCGCTGCCAAAGGAGTCACGAGACGGCCAGATATACAGACATAGCAGATATAAGGGTCGAAGGTAGTTTCCTGAGTTGATATAACAAATAAACTGATGTACACAGTGGAATTGCCAGAAGTACAAAGAACACGTTCACTTTCAGCCAATGTTACTTTTGATTTGGGCAGCCATGTGACAAAATTTACTTTAGGACGAGAGCAACCTTGCCAACAGGTGTCAGTGTTGGTACATAAAAGTATCGGAGCGGATCTCACAGGACTGTCAGAACTTGTGGCCCTCATTACATTACTTGACCATTTTTACACCTTCATAAACAAAACATGGAGTATACATGACGTAAGAATACCCAACACACAAATACTAATACACCATGCAAATATCGATTTGGCTATCAGCAATGGATTCCTTTATGATTACAGTTCCAGTACTAATGCAAATTTGGTCAGCTTGTGTGACGAACTGCAAAATTAATCATAGTCAAGTACTAAAACATAAATCTGACTTTTGCAGGAAAAGGATCATGTAATATATTAAAAACAGTTCTTTGTGCTTCTTATATTCAGTACTTCCAGTTAAGTATTTCAAGAAAAAATATTTTCATTTTAAGCATTTAACAATTCCATTGACAGTTCAAAGTGTCTGTCACCCTCTGCCTCTCTCTCTCTCTCTCTCTCTCTCTCTCTCTCTATATATATATATATATATATATATACACAGCAGTATATGGAACTGCATTTCACTATTAGAAAATATATATAAAATATATTGTGCCAGCTATTACAAATAGGTTTTTGTATTTTAAGCAATGCACATGTTTTTTTTAGGCCGCGGAATAAAATGAAGTTGCTTTGAGATGTTAATGCAAAATAACAATTTATGAAGTTTCCACTCCTGGCTAGGGGGCTACTGTAAGTCCATTGGGGTCCCCTATGTCAACAACTTTGACCTGTTCTGGGCAAGGCCTTCCCTTCTCAAACGAGATGGTCTCCACCCAAACAGGACGGGGGCCCAGTTGCTGTCAGACAACATAAACACCTGCCTCAGACATTGATGTTTTTATACGGTAGGAAATAATTCCTCTGGACTACTGTCTTCTACTGTTTATTATATTAGTACTATCATCTCCTACTGTAATAATAAAATGGACAGCAATAGACCACTTCTAGGATCTAATAAGAACAACTTAACATCAGTCTCTTTGAAAAGTAAACTGATTCAAAGTAACAGCCCAGACAGATTGAGTATGGCACTTTTTAATGTACGTTCACTTTCTTATTAATGACCTTATTACGGAGCGCAGACTGGACTGTATGTTTTTAACCGAAACCCTGCTCAGCACTGACAGACCAGCCGCTCTTATTGAGGCCTCTCCCCCGAACTATTGTTCCTCCCACTCCTGTAGACAAGGGGAAAAGGGCGGTGGGACCGCGACTATACTCTCAGCTGCTCTTGCCGGCAGGGGCATATCTTTGGGGGACTTTTGTTCATTTGAGCATCATGCCATTATACTCAGGTGTCAGCCTCCTGTGCTGGCAGTAACTTTATACAGGCCTCCCAAGCAATGCCCCCCTTCCTAGCCGACTTTGCAGAATTCTTATCTATTATCCACAGTAATCATGATAAAAGCATTATCATAGGTGATTTTAGCCTCCACGTGGATAATAAGTCTGATTCCAAAGCCATGGAATTTTTAAATATTCTGAGTTATATGGATTTTACTCATTGTGTTACTGGACCCACCCATAGCCACGGCCACACCTTAGATCTGGTGATAACACTTGGACTTACTGTTGATGTATCCTCTATTGTTGATATGGCTATGTCTGATCATTATTGTGTATTCTTTTCGGTTATAGCCTGCACAGCACAGAAAAATACAGAACGCCTTGTTAAAAAACGGTGTCTCACCCCTGAGATTGCTGCAAATTTTGTGACCCGTTTAGAAAGTATACCAGCAGTTATTCTACCCTCCTCATGTGATGATCTGGTAAATCACCTAATTACCAAACTAAGGACAACTATTGACACTGTTGTCCCTGGCAAACAAAAAAAGGCCAACCCCAAACAGAGAGCCCCCTGGAAAAATGACAAAATGACTAAATTAAAGAGAAATTGTCATGTATCAGAACAAAAATGGAGAAAGTCTAAATTACATGTCCACCATGACATTTTCCGTGAGCATCTTGGTGTGTACAATAAGGCAATCAGAAATGCTAGACAAGCTCATTTCTCCAAACTGATCAGTGATAATCAGAACAATCCAAAAATCCTGTTCTCAACAATTGACTGTCTGATTAACCCCGTCCCCTTAGACTCCGGCGATCTTTTGTCCACATCCAGATGTGAAGATTTTGCAGCATACTTCAGGGATAAGAGAACCACCATCAGGTCTGGTATTGCTCAGCTACAGAGTGATACCTTAGAATCCCCTGCCTCACTATGTGAGGTAACCCTAGAGTCTTTTGCCCTGGTTGACGCTGAAATGCTTATGAAGGTAGTATCACAGCTTGATCCCTCCACTTGCCTTCTTGATCCTATCCCCACTACCTTTTTAAAACAATTTTTAACTGTTTATCAGATGAGATCCAAGCCACCATTAACTATTCTTTATAGACAGGTGTTTGTCCAACCACACTTAAGACTGCTGTGGTGAAACCCCTCCTGAAGAAAAACAACCTTGACTCATCAGTCCTCAGCAATTTTAGACCAATTTCTAATATTCCTTTTTTTAAGCAAAATTTTAGAGAAATTTGTTTTTAAGCAGTTAAATTATTTTCTTACCTCAAAATTTTATTCAGGCTTTCAGGCCCATCACAGAACAGAAACGGCCTTGGTAAAGGTTGTGAACGACCTTAGAATCAACTTGGACACCAAAAAACTCTCAGTCCTTGTTCTCCTTGACCCGAGTGCCGCTTTTGATACGGTCGACCACAATATTCTCATAGACAGACTATATAAATGTGTTGGCCTCTCTGGCACTGTTGTTAACTGGTTTACATCTTACCTCACAGGTAGAGAATTTTTTGTTGCCCTCGATGAACTCTCCTCTAAGAACCATGACATCAACTGTGGCATACCACAAGGCTTGATCCTAGGTCCAGTCCTTTTCAGTCTGTATATGCTGCCCCTTGGCAGTATTGTCAGGAGACATGGCATCAATTTTCACAGTTACGCTGATGACACTCAACTCTATATTGCTGTGTCTCCTGATGACACAAGCCCTATTGATGCCCTCCATAAGTGTATTTTAGACATTAATGCTTGGATGGCTCAGAACTTCCTTCAGCTCAACCAGGGCAAAACAGAGGCACTCGTCATTGGAGCAGTGGCACAGAGAGAGAAACTGACCTCTAAATTGAAGTCGCTGGCACCAGGCTTAAAACCTAGGTGTCATCATAGATTCTAATTTAATTTTCGATGCCCACATTGTCGTGTCTAGGAACCGACAGACTTCCACGCCAATCGCCAATCTGTAGAAAACAATTTCACGAGGGAAAAGACACAACAGCAGCAAGCTCTTCAGAAAGTTTAGACTTTATTGCACAGGTGCACAAACCCGGATCAATTCAGGGGAATTGAACCTCGATTGTCAGTTTTGCATACATTTTATACACAAATTGTGCCCACAACCCCCCTTTAACACATTTCTAAAAATACCAGCCATCTGGTCTTTTCTGGCACAGTAAGGAGTTTCAGTTTCCTGCTCGTGGGTCAACTTGACTTTCTTGGCACCAAAATGATTTTCGGTTCTATGATGATCTTATCGTATCAGTGATTAATCTTATCATAGTGGACAGGTACCCCAATTTCCCTTACTCTGTACTTTTTCACTATGCATACACGTCATTGCTTTCTGTATTTTTCCATTACACATACAAGTTCACAGAGTTATAGCCTCCTGTGCTTTTCTACTGTATTCAGGTTACACAGGGGTCACTGTAAAGTATTTTCTAGCATTTCTATTTGGCACTAATTTTCTGCTAAGTAAGTATGGTTTTTTTTAAAGCCTTCTGCGTTTGCCTTTTTTCTACAGTGGATACTGTGGTTTCTTGCGTTTCCATAAGCTTTGCTGCAACTACTGATATAGAGTTATTGGATTACATATTGATTATATTAGTATATAGTTATACATGTGATATATGAGTGTATATAATTTTTATCATGAAGCATTGAGAGTTTGGAGGAAACAGTCTGATCAACATTGATGGGAATACCTTAACTTTAACATGTGACGTCATCTCAATCATGGGGAGTCTCAAAATTTCCATACAACATCAGGAATGTGACCAAATCTGCCTTTTGTCACTTAACAAATGTTGCCAGAGTGAGTCCGTTTCTCTCCCAGGCCAATACTGAGAGACTAGTGCACGCTTTTATCACTAGTAGGCTGGACTATTGTAATGCTCTCCTTTCTGGTATAGCAAAAACAGCCATAGATCAACTCCAACTTATACATTCAGCTGCTCGTGTGTTGACCAGAACCAGAAGGACAGCACACATTACACCTGTTTTAAAATCACTACACTGGCTACCTGTTAGTTTTAGAATTGATTTTAAGATTCTTTTATTGGTCTACAAATCACTAAATGGTCTCGCTCCCGACTACATGTCTGACATGGTTTTAAGATACGTACTGTTGGGAAACAGACAGTTTTGTGTATTCGAAATCCCAGTTTGTGTATTCCCAGTCCCAGAGGAAGGGCCACCCCCATGACCATATATGGGCCTCCATTCCTGTCGGTTTCAAAGGTTTCCCCTCCTGGGAATTTCCACTAGGACCCCCCGGGGGGGGGGGGGGGGGTTTGGGGCGAGCCCCCCCATGACCATCATGGATTTGAATGGTCCAATCAGAAGGAAGCACAGCCCCTTATCACCAATCAGTGTTCCCTTTCAACAATAGAATTCCACTATATGCAAATATCAATAGACTGAAAACTGTATAAAACTAATTACCCACCAATACTTTTTTGAACTTTCTCGCTGAGTTGTTCCCATTGCCGGCTGCGTAATAAATCTTCCTGTTTTTACTACGAACTTCTGATCTGCTTCTTCCTGGGATAACGGTCATTTTACTTGTTTTTGGTAACATCTTGAATTACCAACAGTACCCACTAGATCCCTCAGGCCCTCAGGTAGTTGTCTCCTGGTTGTTCCAAGGGTCCGGTCTATGACCCGCGGCGAGGCTGCTTTTAGCCATTATGGCGCAAACCTGTGGAACGGCTTGCCGGAGGACCTGAGGGTGCCAGAGAGTGTGGATATCTTTAAAAGAAAGCTTAAAACACATCTATTTAGCCTGGCTTTTATCTCGAATTGCACTTTTACTGTTATTTCTCATTTTATTATTAGTTTTACTATACTAGATTTTTATTTATTCATTTTCATGTTTTTTTATTTAAACTCATGTCCTTTTTAAACTTACTCGTATTTTCACTTTGTATCTTCAGCACTTGGAGTTGCATTTGATGTATGACTTGTGCTATATAAATAAAGTTTGATTTCAACGTTTTGTGATTATGCACTTGTTTGGCGGTCCCTACATCCCTCCTCTTCTGGAAGCAGTTGGTGATGTTTTCTGTGTCTCGCTGTAGTTTTTTCTTTGCATTTCGAGCCAAAAGCTGTGCTATAAAAAATAACAGCTGTGAAACGTGTGCTTCTTTAGGTTTTATTGAAATTTGACACCCTCGCCGATGTCTGAATATTGAATACCTAATGTAATCTCTATGGTTTACGGTACACACAGCCTACTTTTTTTACTTTCTCTTTCTACAATTGCACTTTACAAGAAATCACGTGATTAGAAATAGGCTACAGTGTTTCCCAAGCCGGCAGTCAGGTCTGAATATGATTTCCTGGATATGTTTTAGACACTTTTTGTTGGCATTGTGCATTGGTCTGGATAAGAGTTTCTCATTAATGGCAGTAAAGAAAGACCTTTGGCACTTCATGTTGATTGAGTTGTTTTACAACCAACTAAAAAAAGGCTTTGTCACCCTGGTGTATATGTCCCAGCGTTTCCTTTTTAAAAAAAATAAGCTGTTGCACACACCGCTCTAAGAAGATTAGTAAAAGTAAAGGCAAAAAAAGTGTGAAGCAGAAGAATGACAATTTTACAAATTACTCGTACAAGAATCCGTACTGCTTAAATCTGAGTGTTCACAGGAAACTTTTGACAAAACTACGACTCCTGTTGCACATTCACAGTCTTGTCAGTGTATGTGGGGCAGAGTGGTGCAGGGTGGGGTGGGGGGGGGGGGGGGGCGGGGGGCGAGGCTACACAGATAAGAGCAGAGCAAAGGTAACTGCAGATAGTGCTAAAGCTGGACCGCCAAATGAAGCGAAACTCCGGTAATACGTTGTCTTATCTTACATTTACAAGCATCAAAATTACGCAGCAAACTGACACACTACGTCTTTTTTAAGTATCAATGTGCTGAATGTGGAAAGCATTATAAATGTATAGCATAATTTAAATGTAACGTTCATTCTCTAATTATCATGTTGGGATTTTGATCCCCACTAACCTCTTCGCACCATTGAGGGGTGTGGGGGGTGGGGGGTGTTTGGCATCTCTGTGACAATTACACCACAGGGGGCAGTTGTGATGTTTTTTGTATCTACACATTATTTACAGTTGTGTCAAGCATTTTCATCCCATTTTAGTAATTAGCGCCACGGTAAATACACTACATGGCAAAAAATATGTGGACACCTTCTCCCGATAGCTGTTGGCCCAGTGGTGAGAGGGGGCAAAGTGGACAATTGGCAGCACCTGTAATGCAGACTATTAAAGGGGCCTCAGCATTAATTCTCTCTCTCTCTCCTTCTTTCTGTATCCCTCTTCACATCAGGCCTTTTTTTTTGGCTGTAGGCTTGGAGTGGGCCATTTCGAGAGAGGCAGCGACCACACTACTGGTCATCCGCCGTTACCGTTGTTCTCGATAGTTTTCTCGGAAGGAACGATGGTATTTTTCCCGGTCGTGATAATGCACGGATGCACACTTCAAATTCTGATCAAACGGAGTGCGCATCTGGGTAATTTATCCGTGGTCCGCACTGCCGCACTTGGGTTTGGACTCGCACTCCAAGATGGAGGCATGCTCGCTATGCGCACTCGGAGCATGGAAGTATGCGGGTTTGGGACACAGCCTGCGTCTCTATTATGCTTCCATACAGGGTTGGGGGTTAGGGTTAAAAAAAAACAAAGTCTTCTTATCTCAATATCGTATCTTAAAAACAACTTGTCCGTTGTAGTCTGTTCCTGTCCTGTTTAGTGGCCGATCCAAACCAGACAGTGATGGATGTGCAGAGAACAGACTCAATGACTGCAGTGTAAAACTGGATCAGCAGGTCCTGAGGCAGGTTGTTTTCCTGAGCTGGCGCAGGAAGTACATCCTCTGCTGGGCCTTTTTGATGATTGTGTTGATGTTAGACTCCCACTTCAGATCCCGGGAGGTTGTAGATCCCAGAAACCTGAAGGATTCCTCAGCCAACACAGTGCTGTTGAGTATGGTGAGAGGGGGCAGCAATGGGGGGCTCCTCCTGAAGTCCACTGTCATCTCCACAGTTTTGAGCGTGTTCAGCTCCAGGTTGCTGCGACCGCACCAGATGTTAGTTTGTTTGATTTCAACGCTAAGTTAACTAAATGTTTTGCTTCGCTTCTATTCGATTTGCCGTGAAAGCAAATTGAAAAAGAAGAAATAACCGGAAATCGTACTACTATGTGGACTTGCGCTAAAACAAATAGGTCTTTGTTTCTAACGTTAGACATTCAAAATGAAATAACTAATCGAAAAATGAACTCAACACAATTAATTTTTTTGTGTGTGGTCGTAGTACATTTGAAACGTTTGTTTGTTTGATTCAGGATAATTACGCACCAATTCAATCAAAAACAGCGGTGGCCCAACACCTTATTAGGTATTTACCTTGGAGCTTTCTGTTCGTTACCTGTGTGTGAGACTAAGGATACAACAGGATAGAAAAGCAGAAACAAAACAGCTTTTGTCGCGCGAAACATTGCTCCCCCGTGAAATTTTACACGGGGTGTCTTCTGCATCTCACCTTCACGTCATTTTAGGCAGTTCTTGCCGGTGCCCGTGTGAAATGACACCACGAAGTGAACGTACTTTAAAAAAAAGTAGCCTACTTTAATTATTTTTTATTTTTCGCCGACACAGAGACGTAGTATTGTTTTCTATGCCTCTCATCATGACAGCATGTTAGCTAACCAGCACACTGTAGAGCTGATATTATAAAGAAATTTATCAGATTTAGAGATTGCTAAATGAGCTAGCTAACTAACGTTAGCTGCGGGGATATAGAGCAGGCTAGCTGGCTTTTAGTGTTGAAAAGAGTCATCTAAAATCAAAAAATGTTTTAGTCAAAACTTGCTTCCTTTTGGGTTGTTGCAAAATTTTGGGAATAAACATAAAGGTCACATTAATGGAAATGGGAGCACGTTTGAGACTGCAATGGAATATAACGGTCGTTAGTAGTACAGCAGCTCAGTGTTAACCACTACACGTTATTACACATTGGATGATCTTCAGGTTTGTCTATACGATGGCAAAGCCTAGTTTATGTTGCTTCCTTCGTTTTGTCTGGTAGTGTAAGGTTATTTTGTGTGTATAAAATCAAGCATACAGCCATGCGATCTCCATGGACAAACATTGGCAGTAGAATGGGTCGTACTGAAGAGCTCAGTGAATTTCACCGAGCCACTGTCATAGGATGCCACCTTTCCAACAAGTCAGTTTGTCAGATTTCTGCCCTGCTAGAGCTGCTCCGGTCAACTGTAAGTGCTGTTATTGTGAAGTGGAAAAATCTGGGAGCAACAACAGCTAGAACAACGGCTGAGCTCAGCCGCAAAGCGGTACGGCAATCAAGCTCACAGAACGGGACTGCCAAGTGCTGAAGTGTGTTACGTGTAAAAATCATCTGTCCTCGGTTGCAACACTCACTGCCAAGTTTCAGACTGCCTCTGGAAGCAACGTCAGCACAACTGTTTGTTGGGAGCTTCATACAATGGGTTTCCATGGCAGCTGCACACAAGCCTAAGATCACCACAGGAAACACCAAGCGTCGGCTGTAGTGGTGTAAAGCAAACCGCCACTGGACTCTTGAGTAGTGGAAATGCGTTCTCTGGAGTGATGAATCACACTTCACTGACTGGCAGTCTGCTGGATGAATTGGGTTTGGCGAATGCCAGGGGAACACTACCCGCCCAAATGCATGGTGCCAACTGTAAAGTTTGACGGAGCAGGAAAAATGGTCTGGGGCTGCTTATCATGGTTTGGGCTAGGCCCCTTAGTTCCAGTGAAGGTAAATCTTAATACTACATCATATAATGGCATCCTAGGGAACTGTGTGCTTCCAACTTCATGGCAACAATTTTGTGAAGGCCCTTTCCTGTTTCAGCATGACAATGCTCCTGCGTACAAAGTGAGGTCCATAAAGAAATGGTTTGCCCTTTTTTTGTGGAAGAACTTGACTGGCCTTCACTGAGCCCCGACCACAACCCCTTGGAACACCTTTGGGATGAATTGGAATGCCGACTGCGAGCCAGGCCTTATCGCCCAACACCTTGTGGCTGAATGGAAGCAAATTTCCACAGCCATGCTCCAAAATCTAGTGGAGAGCCTTCCCAGAAGATTGGAGGTTGTTATAGCAGCAAAAGGGGGGATCAACTCCACATTAATGTCGATGGTTTTGGAATGAGATGCTCAACAAGCACATATGGGTGTGATGGTAGGGTGTGTACATACTTTCGGCCATGTAGTGTACAGTATATGGAACTGCATTTCACTATTAGAAAATATATATAAAATATATTGTGCCAGCTATTACAAACAGGTTTTTATATTTTAAACAATGCACATGTTTTTTTTAGGCCGCTGAATAAAATAAAGTTGCTTTGAGATGTTAATGCAAAATAACAATTAATGAAGTTTCCACTCCTGGCTAGGGGGCTACTGTAAATCCATCGGAGTCCCCTATGTCAACAACTTTGACCTGTTCTGGGCAAGGTCTTCTCTTCTCAAGCGAGATGGTCTCCACCCAAACAGGACGGGGGCCCAGTTGCTGTCAGACAACATAAACACCTGCCTCAGACATTGATGTTTTTATACGGTAGGAAATAATTCCTCTGGACTACTGTCTTCTACTGTTTATTCTATTAGTACTATCATCTCCTAATGTAATAATAAAATAGACAGCAATAGACCACTTCTAGGATCTAATAAGAACAACTTAATATCAGTTTCTTTGAAAAGTAAACTGATTCAAAGTAACAGCCCAGAGACATCGAGTATGGCACTTTTTAATGTACATCCACTTTCTTATTAATAACCTTATTACGGAGCGCAAACTGGACTGTATGTTTTTAACCGAATCCTGGCTCAGCACTGACGGACCAGCCGCTCTTATTGAGGCTTCTCCCCCAAACTATTGTTCCTCCCACTCCTGTAGACAAGGGAAAAAGGGCGGTGGGACCGCGACGATACTCTCAGCTGCTCTTGCCAGCAGGGGCATATCTTTGGGAGACTTTTGTTCATTTGAGCATCATGCCATTATGCTCAGGTGTCAGCCTCCTGTGCTGGCAGTAACTTTATACAGGTCTCCCAAGCAATGCCCCCTCTTCCTAGCCGACTTTGCAGAATTCTTATCTATTATCCACAGTAATCATGATAAAAGCATTATCATAGGTGATTTTAGCCTCCACGTGGATAATAAGTCTGATTCCAAAGCCATGGAATTTATAAATATTCTGAGTTATATGGATTTTACTGATTGTGTCACTGGACCCACCCATAGCCACGGCCACACCTTAGATCTGGTGATAACACATGGACTTACTGTTGATGTATCCTCTATTGTTGATATGGCTATGTCTGATCATTATTGTGTATTCTTTTCGGTTATAGCCTGCACAGCACAGAAAAATACAGAACGCCTTGTTAAAAAACGGTGTCTGACCCCTGAGGTTGCTGCAAATTTCATGACCCGTTTAGAAAGTATACCAGCAGTTATTCTACCCTCCTCATGTGATGATCTGGTAAATCACCTAATTACCAAACTAAGGACAACTATTGACACTGTTGTCCCTGGCAAACAAAAAAAGGCCACCCCCAAACAGAGAGCCCCCTGGAAAAATGATGAAATGACTAAATTAAAGAGAAATTGTCATGTATCAGAACAAAAATGGAGAAAGTCTAAATTACATGTCCACCATGACATTTTCCGCGTGCATCTTGGCGTGTACAATAAGGCAATCAGAAATTCTAGACAAGCTCATTTCTCCAAACTGATCAGTGATAATCAGAACAATCCAAAAATCCTGTTCTCAACAATTGACCGTCTGATTAACCCTGTCCCCTTAGACTCTGGCGATCTTTTGTCCACATCCAGATGTGAAGAGTTTGCAGCATACTTCAGGGATAAGATAACCACCATCAGGTCTGGTATTGCTCAGCTAAGGAGTGATACCTTAGAATCCCCTGCCTCACTATGTGAGGTAACCCTAGAGTCTTTTGCCCTGGTTGACGCTGAAATGCTTATGAAGGTAGTATCACAGCTTGAGCCCTCCACTCGCCCTCTCGATCCTATCCCCACCACCATTTTTAAAACCATTTTTAACTGTTTATCAGATGAGATCCAAGCTACCATTAACTATTATTTATATACAGGTGTTTGTCCAACCACACTTAAGACTGCTGTGGTGAAACCCCTCCTGAAGAAAAACAACCTTGACTCATCAGTCCTCAGCAATTTTAGACCAATTTCCAATATTCCTTTTTTTAAGCAAAATTTTAGAGAAATTAGTTTTTAAGCAGTTAAATTATTTTCTTACCTCAAACTGCATTTTTGAAAAATTTCAGTCAGGCTTTCGGGCCCATCACAGAACAGAAACGGCCTTGGTAAAGGTTGTGAACGATCTTAGAATCAACTTGGACACCAAAAAACTCTCAGTTCTTGTTCTCCTTGACCTGAGTGCAGCTTTTGATACGGTCGACCACAGTATTCTCATAGACAGACTACATAAATGTGTTGGCCTCTCTGGCACGGTTCTTAACTGGTTTACATCTTACCTCACAGGTAGACAATTTTTTGTTGCCCTCGATGAACACTCCTCTAAGAACCATGACATCAACTGTGGCATACCACAAGGCTTGATCCTAGGTCCAGTCCTTTTCAGTCTGCATATGCTGCCGCTTGGCAGTATCCTCAGGAGACATGGCATCAATTTTCACAGTTACGCTGATGACACTCAACTCTATATTGCTGTGTCTCCTGATGACACAAGCCCTATTGATGCCCTCCATAAGTGTATTTTAGACATTAATGCTTGGATGGCTCAGAACTTCCTTCAGCTCAACCAGGGCAAAACAGAGGCACTCGTCATTGGAGCAGTGGCACAGAGAGAGAAACTGACCTCTAAATTGAAGTCACTGGCACCAGGCTTAAAACCTAGGTGTCATCATAGATTCTAATTTAATTTTCGATGCCCACATCAGGAATGTGACCAAATCTGCCTTTTGTCACTTAACAAAAATTGCCAGAGTGAGTCCGTTTCTCTCCCAGGCCAATACTGAGAGACTAGCGCACGCTTTTATCACTAGTAGGCTGGACTATTGTAATGCTCTCCTTTCTGGTATAGCAAAAACAGCCATAGATCAACTCCAACTTATACAAAATTCAGCTGCTCGTGTGTTGACCAGAACCAGAAGGAGAGCACACATTACACCTGTTTTAAAATCACTACACTGGCTACCTGTTAGTTTTAGAATTGATTTTAAGATTCTTTTATTGGTCTACAAATCACTAAATGGTCTCGCTCCCGACTACATGTCTGAGATGGTTTTAAGATACGTACTGTTGGGAAACAGACAGTTTTGTGTATTCTAAATCCCAGTTTGTGTATTGTAAGTCCCGGAGGAAGGGCCACCCCCATGACCATATATGGGCCTCCATTCCTGTCGGTTTCAAAGGTTTCCCCTCCTGGGAATTTCCACTGGGACCCCCCGGGGGGAGGGGGGGGGGTGGGTTTGGGGACTAGCTGAGTTGTTCCCGTAGCCGGCTGCGTAATAAATCTTCCTGTTTTTACTACGAACTTCTGATCTGCTTCTTCCTGGGATAATGGTCATTTTACTTGTTTTTGGTAACATCTTGAATTACCAACAGATCCCTCAGGCCCTCAGGTAGTTGTCTCTTGGTTGTTCCAAGGGTCCGGTCTAAGACCCGTGGCGAGGCTGCTTTTAGCCATTATGGCGCATCACATCTATTTAGCCTGGCTTTTATCTCGAATTGCAGTTTTACTGTTATTTCTCATTTTATTATTAGTTTTACTATACTAGATTTTATTTATTCATTCTCATGTTTTTTATTTAAACTCATGTCCTTTTTAAACTTACTCGTATTTCCACTTTGTATGTTCAGCACTTGGAGTTGCATTTGATATATGACTTGTGCTATATAAATAAAGTTTGATTTCAACGTTTTGTGATTATGCACTTGTTCGACGGTCCCTACATCCCTCCTCTTCTGGAAGCAGTTGGTGATGTTTTCTGTGTCTCGTTGTAGTTTTTTCTTTGAATTTTGAGCCAAAAGCTGTGCTATAAAACATAACAGCTGTGAAACGTGTGCTTCTTTAGGTTTTATTGAAATTTGACACCCTCGCCGATGTCTGAATATTGAATACCTAATGTAATCTCTATGGTTTACGGTACACGCAGCCTACTTTTTTTACTTTCTCTTTCTACACTTGCACTTTACAAGAAATCACGTGATTAGAAATAGGCTACAGTGTTCCCCAAGCCGGCAGTCAGGTCTGAATATGATTTCCTGGATATGTTTTAGAAACTTTGCAATTTTGTTGGCATTATGCATTGGTCTGGGTAAGAGTTTCTCATTAATGGCAGTAAAGAAAGACCTTTGGCACTTCATGTTGATTGAGCTGTTTTACAACCAACTAAAAAAAAGGCTTTGTCACCTTGGTGTATATGTCCCAGCATTTCCTTTTTAAAAAAATAAGCTGTTGCACACACCGCTCTAAGAAGATTAGTAAAAGTAAAGGCAAAAAAAGTGTGAAGCAGAAGAATGACGATTTTACAAATTACTCGTACAAGAATCCGTACTGCTTAAATTTGAGTGTTCACAGGAAACTTTTGACAAAACTACGACTCCTGTTGCACATTCACAGTCTTGTGGGGCAGAGTGGTGCAGGGTGGGGGGGGGGGGGGGGGGGGGCGAGGCTACACAGATAAGAGCAGAGCAAAGGTAACATTACCACAGATAGTGCCAAAGCTGGACCTCCAAATGAAGCGAAACTCCGGGAATACGTTGTCTTATCTTACGTTTACAAGCATCAAAATTACACAGCAAACTGACACACTACGCCTTTTTAAGTATCAATGTGCTGAATGTGGAAAGCATTATAAATGTATAGGATAATTTAAATGTAAAGTTCATTCTCTAATTATCATGTTGGGATTTTGATCCCCACTAACCTCTTCGCACCATTGAGGGGTGTGGGGGGTGTTTGGCATCTGTGTGACAATTACACCACAGGGGGCAGTTGTGATGTTTTTTGTATCTACACATTATTTACAGTTGTATCAAGCATTTTCATGCCATTTTAGTAATTAGCGCCACGGTACATACACTACATGGCAAAAAGTATGTGGACACCTTCTCCCGATAGCTGTTGGCCCAGTGGTGAGAGGGGGCAAAGTGGACAATTGGCAGCACCTGTAATGCAGACTATTAAAGGGGCCTCAGCATTAATTCTCTCTCTCTCTCTTTCTTTCTTTATCCCTCTTCACATCAGGCTTTTTTTTATTGCCTGTAGGCTTGGAGTGGGCCATTTCGAGAGAGGCAGCGACCACACTACTGGTCATCTGCCGTTACCGTTGTTCTCGACAGTTCTCTTGGAAGGAACGATGGTATTTTTCCCGGTCGTGATAATGCACGGATGCACACTTCAAATTCTGATCAAACGGAGTGCGCATCCGGGTGCTTTATCCGCGCTCCGCACTACCGCACTTGGGTTTGGACTCGCACTCCAAGATGGAGGCATGCTCGCTATGCGCACTCGGAGCATGGAAGTATGCGGTTTGGGACACAGCCTGCGTCTCTTTTCTGCTTCCATGCGGGGTTAGGGGTTAGGGTTAAAAAAAACTAAGTCTGAGGGTTGAGCCAAGTTTACGGCTGTGTTCAGCAGGTTGATGAAAGGTTAGGACATGGGTTTGTTTTTCATTTTGGATGAGCCAAAATATTTTCTAGTAGCATTGGGTATCTATGACCATAAAAAGATGTACAATACATGATGATTTTTTCAGGGAGAACATTTTTCAAAAATGACCTCAAACATGACCGGGGGTTGGGGGGTGGGGGTGCAGCTGTCCACAGCATCGCCCCTAATCTCCACTACCACGGCAACCCGTAAATCTAAGAACAGCCAACCGGTGTTGTAGCCTTTCTCCTTATTCTCTGGGGCGGGGGCTGGGCGGAGGGTAACATTAATGAAAGGAACTGGACCCCTCTTGGAGACCAGGCCCTTTAAACAGACCTTCACCACTGTCAGACCACAGAACACATTCTGCTCATGTATGGCGAATACAGAATAATGTGGAGCTGTTACATTAATACTGCCTGTCATTGTCTCATTTTAATAAATTATTATGTACAGGTCGTGGAATTGTATTGTAAAATTTCATATGGACTAAAACTGCACATGATGTGTAAGACAGTGAAAGACTAATGCAATTTGTCGTGTGCTATATATCCAATACATACAAATATGGCACGTTGTTTTATAAACTGAAACGGGTTACCAGGGTTGAGACCATCTAATTTATGGGAATGGTGTTGAGTTAGAGGAACAGTTTTGAGTAGGTGGAACAGTGCCAGGGAAGAAGAACATTGTTGAATTGAAGGTACAGTGTTGTGTTAAACGAGCATTTCTGACTCACAGAAACACTAGAGATTTAAGAACAGTGTTGGGTTGGGGGATGTGTTGGGTTCAAACAGTGTTGGGTTGGGGGATGTATTGGGTCAGAGGAACTGTGTTGGGTTATAACAGTGTTGGGTTAGAGGAGGAGTACTGAGGAACAGCAGGTTGTCAGAAACATCAACAGGTAAAATAAGAGATTACCAGAATACAACCAGTCACTGATATCTGTTCTAAACCACCGCAAAGACAGAGAACAGAACTCAACACAACTAATTTTTTTGTGTGGTCGTATTATAGTTTAGATGTTTTTTGTTTGTTGGGATTCAGGATAGTGACATACCAATTCAATCAAAAACAGTGGTAGCTCAACACCTTTTCAGGTATTTACCTTGGAGCATTCTGTTCGTTACCTGTGTGTGAGACTAAGGATACAACAGGATAGAAAAGCAGACAACAAAACAGCTTTTGTTGTGTGAAACTATGCCTCTATGCCTCTCATCATGACAGCATGTTAGCTAACCAGCACACTGTAGAACTGAGATTATTAAGAAATTGATCAGATTTAGAGATTGCTAAACGAGTTAGCTAACTAACGTTAGCTGCGGGAATATAGGGCGGGCTGGCTGTCGTTAGCTTGTTTTGGATGTAAGTGGGCTTACGTTAGCTGGCATACTAATATTACTCCAGGCTTTTGTACATTTTGCCTAGCTAGCTGACACCAGCACTGGCAATAACTGCCTAAAATGATGTAAAATTGAGGCGCAGAAGGTACCCTGTGCAAAATGTTGCATGACACCAACAGTAAATCTCTTGACCTCATGAACTTCTTCGAAACAAGTTTACACTGAAGTTTATTTATTTATTGACACATACTTATGTGACATTAATTCCATTATAGATATACTTATTTTGATTACACCGATTGCAAGATAGATACTTTTGGTAATACATGCTATATATTTTTTTTAGATACATTTTCTGTTCCTGTACAAGCAGTTTTCAGAATTTAAAAAATGTCACGTTACATGCATTGAACAATCAGGATGTTCCTCTAAATGTCTCTCCCCTCACAAACATCACTATTGTTGATTCAGAGAACTCAGCTAGCGCTTCCAGACAGGTATGGATGTCTGCCTTGGTGCCGTGCCAACTGAGCAGCGGCCAAAGTAGCTTTTGTCTGTCTTTGCACAAACAGCAGTGAGCCTCAGGCAGACAAAACAGAACTCAACACGGCATCTGTTACAAATTATGTTTTTACACTTTTTCCCGTTGTGTTCTAACAGTTTTCCACAAGTGGGACAGGCCCGCATATAGGGACAGTCCTTCACCTCTTTTACACTCTCAAATGAAATATATTGGCATGTCAGTAAGAGATCAAGGCCCTTGTCAGTACAGCCATCGTTGTCACATCGATCAACGCAGGGTCTCTTCCCTTTCCACTCCTTTAAGCACTGCCAGCAAAACTCGTACGTTCTTCCCATCCTGGTGCTGCAAATCCTGCATTCCACACTCAAATTGCCGGTGTCTTCTCTTTCTACAAACATCTTGCAGTCTGGACACTTGAGCAGGAGGAGACATTTAACACTTAAAAGAATACAAAGTTAGGTGAGGTATGTAATGTAACAGTATAGAAATTATTCTTGGAAAACTGTCAAGTATACTTATTACTGTTCAATTAGCCACTGCATGGAAATTCTCAATTCTCTTGAAAATTGTTCACATGATTTGAACAAGGTGACTTAAGTGGGGATATATATATGACAGATGCACACTTGGACTGGACGTTCACTGAAAAGATGTCCCATTTCAGAATTATGAGGCAGTACTGTTCTCTGTTCATATTATGTGAACAATTTTCAAAAGAATTGTGTAAAATCAGAAAACGTAAAGATAAAACGTTTTTAACCTTGCATGTAAATTGCACAATTAGCTGAGCAAACTCAACAAATGCTCGTAATTTAGTCTACATGTGTTTTTACAGTGTTTTATAAAAGAGCGTCATTTGACATGGGTAATGCAAGCCTTTTTGTCATGGTCCTGTGTTTCTGTCTGCGTTTTCCCTGTTGGGCCGCCAGATGGCGGCACTTCTGTTTTGTGTCCTGCTCCCCCTGTGTTAATTGTATGATTGTTTCCAATTGTCTAATCATTGTTTTCTGGCTGTCTCGTTTTCCCTTCCCCTTCCGTGGCCTGATTGTTCATGGTGCCCTCCTGTGTCTCGTCAGTGTGTTCTATTTAAGTTGCCCTCTTGCTTGACTCAGGTGCTGGATTCTTGCGGTATGTCTGGTTGTTCTGTGCTCCCCTCCTCAAATCTGCTCCATGCGTTCCTGTCTATGTTCTGGTTTCCTTGTGTTTGTTTCCACTTGTGTTCTCTCCTGAATGTATGTATTCTGCCCGCTTTGGTTCCGCTTGTGCCTTGTGTGTTTTCTGTCCTGCCAGTGTTCCGCCCTGCCTGTGTTCTGTTTTTTTTTTTTAGGTTCTTAAGTATCTTTTTGTGTTTGTGGTTTTGGCCCTTGTGGCCTTTTTGTTTGTTCCCTGTTGATTTGGTAAAGTCTTTGTTTCCCTTCATTTGGAGTTTTGTGTTTTTGACCTCTGCGTTTGGGTCCAACCCCCCCACGCATCCTGACACACTTTTTGTGAGAAGTTAAGGGGTACATACAGCCCTATAGACTGCAAGCCGTATTTCCAAGAACTTGCTCAAAATGGCGTTGCTCCTCGGGGGTTTAGCAGGGCGAACTTGCGCACCACATGATAGGGCAGCTCTGCATCACATGAATTGTTTCCTTTAGGGGCAGGGCATGTGAATGTGGTTTTTCCCTGGAAAGCAGCAGAATGCCCAGTCAGTGTTGGATCTATATCCACTCCAAAAATGAACCACCTTAAATTGTGAACTATTTCAATTTTTTTTTTAAGTGAAGTGAGAATATGGAAATTTACATGGGAATCTCTTGCAATTAATATTCTGACAAAACTGCCTGTTTTGAGACATATGTATACATATGTATAACAACTATACTACACATACACTGTTGTGAGATACATTCTCAAAAGAGAAATGAAGCAGTAGTCCAAGCAAAAAACTGAACACCAACATGTAGATCAGGAGGGTGAGATGATGCACTAGGCCTCCAGGTTGAATTATAGAGGGGACCAATACAAATAAACAAACACACAGTTCCAAACACACTCACAGCACACTGCCAAGAGTATTAGGCGACCTGTGATTTAAAGAAAAAAAAAATCAGTTCAATTTAAACATTTATTGAATAGCAGACCAATGTACAAATGTTTTATTCAATTTCGATCCACAATAACACACAAAGTTTTATGGCATAAGTAATCTCAGACAATACTTTGCTCAAAACAGCTGCTTTTGGCTTTAATTACTCCTAGACAAACTCTTGGAAGTCCATCCAATCTTTATTCAAATTAGGAGGTGGAGTGGTTGGAGGGAGGTGGAGGGGAAGTTAAATTGACTGAAACTTTAAGTTTAAAACCACAGATAGCCAAACACCTTTGCCCTGTAGTGTAAGTGAAATAGGCACTAAAGCTGCAAGAAATATGACAAAGAATGAATTGTCTTGTGTGGGTCTGCTTTTCAATAAATGCACTTAAATGAACTGAATTCTATATCTAAAGTTAAAAAAAAAAACACAGGTGGCCTATTATCACCCACCACCCACGAAACACACACACACACACACACAGGCAATCACTATACAAACATATTCTGCCACAGTTTAATGTATCACTTGAATGTTTTACCATTTCCAGTTGTACTTTACAATACTTCGTCATGGATTCTGGCCTGACGGCATGACCACAAGGCAGCCCGAAGAATGCTCAGGTCATCATCCAGATCTGAGAGAATGGCAAAGCCAAAATGAACCACTCTTAAAATATTTAAAAGTAAAGATGATGCAATATCACATTTTAATTAATTTTTGTCTGTATTTTAACAGAATTACTCAACACACCTGTGTAGCACCCTAGCTGAATAATGGAAAACTCTCAGGAACTGATGGTTTGTGAAACTTTTAATTCCTTTGATAAAACACTGTAAGAGCTAAGGAAAACAAAGACGCTAACAATGTGATACAATTTCCATAAGCACACTTTAGACACATACTAGGCTATAGCATTAACAAACAATCACAATATATACACACAAAAGGACACAAATACAGTAGTTCTACTCATCCAGTCCATAACAGTGATGGAATAGGATCAATGGGATCAAAAAATGGCCCTGGTATTTTCAAACCCAACACCAACCCTTCGCTAAGCCCCACCCCCCCCCCGGTTACGCCTGCTATGTCTGTCAAGCTTTCTGTGTCCAACAAAGCTATCAAGGTATACTCAACCTTGAACGCATGTGAACTAGCAAAGGAAATATTTAACTAGTCATTTTCTGAAAAATGGATCTTCGTTTTCAGAGAGAAGCGGACAGGAAGGTCTTTAATGGCTACATACAGAAGTCATGCTGACATGGCAGCGAAATAATATAAATGAACAATAAAGCCTACTGATCACAGTTCAAAAGTCAGGTCACCTCTTCACTTATGGACTGAAGCAGAAAACAATGAATTCCTCTGATAATGTGTTGTTTCCACCAATTTGTTGTATTGCGAAATCTCTTACATGGCTACACATATTTCAATTATACAAACCACAGACTTGCATTGATTATGTAGAGAAATGACACAGCTGTTATGAGAGTCACAAGATGGATCTGAGAGGGTGGGCTAACTTTTCTGTGGTGTAAAACGGCACATTTTCTTTTTATTGCATGGCGAATTTGGGCTCATGGAATAGCGAGATTGGGACCACAGACTGAATCAATACGAAGGCGGTACAGACGATCTATCAAGTCAATTCAAAAATACAAACAACAAATTAGTATAAATACAGTAATCCATTTTGGTGGTCAAGACAAGAAATTTCAAAATGGAACATGTTGATTCTTGGTGCATTTGCTTCTGAAAAAGTGGCGAGATTAGATGCAGCTACGCTATCTGTCCTTGGAGCAGACAGGTGTGCTTCATAATCTTTGAGGGGTTAATTTGTGCATGAGGTTTAGTATTATGTTTTATCCATATCCATTCTGGTTTTTTAAATGGGAAAAAAATCACATCCTCCTTCAAACTCTTTCGATAACGGGTACCACTTTGCAAGTTCCCCAAGCGCAGTTTGATCATAATCACAGTAAGCTAGCCAACCGCTAGCCTACAAGAAAAGAAAGCAAAGCTTGATGTTTGTAAATCAGCGATGTTAATTCATGCAGCACAGAGATTGGTAAAACCCCAAAGTAGATCAGCTATCACTACCAAGCAGGGTGAAATCTCATCAATATATATTCAAATACACATGATTATACACGAATGCACTTAACAACCTGGTTAAACAGGTAAACAATCATCAGCACAATTTACCTGTTTTTCAAACTCTTGAAGTCAGATATTTTTCTTTGTCCATTAGTCACATGGTTATGAAATGTGTTAGTGAAACATGATTGCCATGTGTGTACAAATCATCTATTCTTAAAATTTTCCTCTCTGTAAATCTGAAACATCATCTCTTTTGGTCTTGTCTTCTACAATACCAACTGACCATATGTACACAAATTGTAGAACATGAATATCGAGTCACATACCAAACAAACAGGTATAGCATAACAAACAATTTATGAAAGACAGGTGCAAAACAAAAAGACAATCTGTAGGTAGCATGCAGTAGTGGCAGCTGGCTAGTCAGCTAGCCACCACAACTTGTTTATAGTTAATGTGTATTTGTGTGTTACTTCTTGTGTGTTCTCGTGCAGCCAGTCCAGGACTGAACAGTTAGTCAACCGGTTATGTGCCATGGAGATTGCACAGCTGATTTGCATAAGGGGCACATATTGTGTATTAGAAGAGCATGTCTGACCCTCACGGCCAGTTCCTGAAGTCGTGTTGGCCAGTTAATTTCAATCCCTTGTTGGTTTTTAAGTTTTCTTTGCTTTGCATGTTAGTTTTTTACGATTGCTTTGACTCATTTTGCACAGCAGAATTTCAATGCACAAAACTCAAAATGCTAAGTGCCAAACTGACTTTCAAAATTCATACTCTAATACACTACATCCTATGCTGACATACAAAGTGTGAACTGTTACTACAAAGTGCCAAACTCTAAACTATATGCTCCATTCTCAGAATACAGCCACCTAATATCACAACAATGTTCAAATGCTTATTACTACAAATGCAAATCACTAAATCAATTCAACAGGTGTTTGTAGTCATGTCTCAGTACTTCCAACAACCTTGCCCAGGTGAGTAGCATTGCAACACAATTGATAAGCTCATCACCACTACATAAAAGGCTGCTTAGAAATGGCAGTTTCTGACAACATGGAGCAGGTCGGTGAGGTTGAGGTTGGTAAAGAAGGACAGGGTCGTGGACGGGGTCACGGTCGTGGCCAAGAAGGCAGAAGAGCAGTTGTGTCAAATGAAATTAGAGCCACTATTGTCGACCATGTGGTAAACAGAGGTCTAACACTGGCTGAAGCTGGGAGGGTTGTGCAGCCAAACCTGAAAAGGTCAACTGTGGCATCCATAACAAGACTTTTTAAGAGATAATCGGTAAGTCAATATGTGTAATTTACTGTACAGTCACTGTATATTGAAATTACAGTAACTGTAAAATTGATATTGCTGTCTGTGTTACAGTATATTTCATAAATACAAAATGTGAATTATCTTTGTTGTAATTGTTATCTTTACTGTACTTTAGAACTGAAGAAGCACCACCAGGTGGAGGACGTGGCCGTCTTCTCTCTGCCCAGCAGGAGAGGGCGCTAGTAGGCATGGCGGTTCAAAGAAATAACATACGGATCAAGGAAATCCAAAAAAACATTCTGGCAGATAACGGAATCTTCCAAAACATCCACTCAATCAACCTAACAACAATTGGGTGAATTTTGAAACCGCACCAAATCACAATGAAACAAATTTACTTGGTGCCTTTCCAAAGGAATGAAGATAGAGTGAAGGCTTTGAGGGTGGAATATGTTTAGGTATGTGTACTGCAACGTTGCAATACTAAAGTAGCGAATACTTCAGCGACCCATCCTCCATAAATGTGTGGACTGGTTGACATTATGCCCTAGACATCACATAGGATTATGTACGTATGTGTGTGGGACTGCCCATTGGTCTCAAGGGCCGGATCTAGGAAAACTAGGCATGTGCCTAAGGTCCAATTTTGCCAGCAAATCAGCGCAAATATACAGCATATAGGTAATAGGTTCTGTACATGCCTAGTTTGCCTAGACCCGGCCCTGAGACCAATGGGCAGGCCCACACACATCCAACCATATATAGTCATTGTTGGTAACCCGTTGTATATAAGTGGAATAAACCCCTCTGGGCTGTCCCGGTTATTAGAAAATAATGTAGGCTACTTCGGTGGTAGTATGGGGTTACAGAAGAAATCATATGACAGATGGACCAACGACAACGTCGCTTTTTCATACGTCAGTGGGCTAATTAGCCTAATCTTCGCGGGACTTTAGACCCCGGTGGAAACGCAGACAACCATTGGCTGAAGGAACCTTTTAGTTCCTGGTAAAGTAGTTCCTGGTAGTAGTTTTGGTGGAAACGCGGCTATAGCCTACTTTTTAACTTTCTCTTTCAACACTTGAGCTTAACAAGAAATCACGTGATTAGAAGTAGGCGATAGTGTCTCCGTCTCGTACACGGCCAATAGAGCTTGTAAGTGTAAACGTCACCAAGCCACTCCCCTCGTTTTCCCGCAAATTTGTCAATGGGAAAATGAATAGGGCAATTTTCAATAAGCGATATTTTTAGTTACAAGTCGGGAACCAGTTAGCTATTGGTATGCGGTACTCATGACATATATGACTCATGAAATATAATATCAGCAGCACGATTGACCCATGAGAAGTACAAGGTACAACGTTGTGTACGTTTAGTACACTAAGGAACTACACATACCACTGTGCTCCCAACGCACGCTTATATCGTCACGTCTCAGATGTCCTTGCCCCCTTCTAGTTCTAGTGTCACTGAGTTTGAAATTAGTCTCGCATAGACAGATCCATCTACACAATTTGTTTTAGCGCCATTTCAATTGCAATTTTTAGATTTTTCCAATTTTAGAATTTTACAACTTTTAGATTTTTCCAATTTTATATCTGCTTATTTGCATTTTCTTGTTATTTCGTCAGCTAGTAGTAGTAGCTAACTAGGTTAGTTTCTAGTTAGCTGGGTGTTCGCCAAGATGGTGCGGTGCTTTGCCCCAGGCTGCAACCACGAATCTGATGTGGACGCCTGTTCCTTCTTCCGATTTCCAACGCACAAGGAGCAGAAGCGAATTTGGACTAGACTTGTACGGTAAGTGAACACTAAATTTATCGTTTTACTAGCGCCAATTGGACCACCTAGAACAATCAGACATTTCCAACAGTGTATATTTATTTATTTTGAAAACTGCTCAAGTATGCTTTGCTAAGAAACTAAAACTGCCACTGCATTATCCTACATTCTGAATTCACATCACTGAAGTACACAAGTGCTGGACATAGATAACCAAATAAAACATATGTATATGCAGGAGAGTAAGGTCACTTTAGTAAATGCAATTGCTATGGTGACACAATGAAATGTGAAATATCTGTGTTATGTAGGCTAATGTTAGGATAATGACTTTTCTATTCGGTCGCTGTGATGCAGTTTTATATGGAAGATTGTCAGTGACTTTATGAAATCTAAAGTTTAAACCGGCTCGTTAAGTGAAAAATTGGCATCATAACAGACGGTAGAAAAATTGTACTGGACAAGGCAATATTTTGTGTATTTACAGCAGACATTGATACGTGAAGAAATGTTTATTATCAACACTGTTCATTAAGCAGACAATTAATGATTTTGACAATGTGTTCAAGTATTGCACAGTATGTCTAATATTTTTTATTTTTTGTTTGTTGGTCTGCATGTTTTCAATTAGACGAGCTGACAGGAGGCCCAGCAGCAGCTCAAGACTTTGCAGCTGTCACTTTCCAAAGGGCAAGGAGAAGGGACCTCTTTGGTTTCCTTGGCATGGTACTCCAATACATTACATTACATTACAGGCATTTGGCAGACGCTCTTATCCAGAGCGACGTACAACAAAGTGTATAACCATAACCAGGAACAAGTGTGACGAAACCCCTAGAGAGAAGTACCGGTCCAAGTGCAGGGAACAACCGCATAGTTCAACTTGGACCCTGAAGGTTAAACTGATTAACACTAACACAACGAGAACGGCAACAACGCAATCTATGGAAAAAATACAAGTGAGGCTTGCGAAGTCGGCAGTGGTTCAGGTGATGCTCCTGAAAAGGGCAGCAATTTCAGTGAGGCTCGCGAAGTCGGCAGTGGTTCAAGTGATGCTCCTGAAAAGGGCAGCAATTTCAGTGAGGCTCGCGAAGTCGGCAGCGGTTCAAGTGATGCTCCTGAAAAGGGCAGCAATTTCAGTGAGGCTCGCGAAGTCGGAAGTGGTTCAAGTGATCCCCCTTCAAAGGTATTTTCTCATGAAGTTCAAGCCATCATTGAAGAGAGTGAGGTTACTGATGCACAAGCCAAGCTCCAGTCTCTAGATGAGAAGATGCAGTACTGTAGGCAACGGTATTCTGCTTCCCAGTTGTCCGAAACGGTTATTAGAGTAGAGACAGGATTGCCAGACAAAAGAGCCTTACAGGCTCTTGTGGGAATTTGTGGCGCGCTATCAGGACACAATAACTTACTACAGTGGGTGGAGGGTAGAATGTCTGTCATTAGAAGACCAGATATTCATGACATTAATTAAGCTCAGACAGAACTACCCGTCTGTTCATCTGGGGGAGTTATTCAAGTGCAGCACAGCCACAGTGAGTAATATTGTGTCTACATTCACTCAAACACTCCATGAATTGCTATTTAAAGGGGTAATTAATGTGGTCCCAAGTCGGAAGAAAAATCAGACCAGTATGCCAGCTTCTTTCCACTCCTTCCAAAACTGCAGGATGATCATTGATTGTACTGACATAAAGATTGAGGCTCCAAGTCAGATGGACAAGAACAGAGCAACGTATTCATCATACAGGGGGATGAACTCTTTTAAACTATTACTAGGAGTAGCACCAAATGGTGTCATTACATACTGCAGCGATCTGTACCCTGGGTCAACATCAGACAAGGCCATCGTAGAAAAATCGGGCATTCTAGAACACTTCCAGTCAGGTGACTTAATCCTGGCTGATAAAGGTTTTTTAATCAGAGATATTTTGCCACAAGGAGTTAGCCTCAACATCCCACCCTTTTTGAACCACGGAAAGCTATCAGAGAGTGAGGTCAAGATCTGCCATGATATAGCAAAGAATCGAATTCATGTCGAGCGAGCAAATGCTCGTTTGAAAATGTTTAAAATTCTGCATAACCTGCCACATCAAATGCGCAGTTATGCGGATGTGGTGGTACAAGTTTGCTGTGCCCTATTTAATTTACAGAATCCCTTGATCAAGGAAGTGGATGTTGATTAAAGGGGCTTTTGTGTGCACCCCAGAGCGTTTTAGGTTGCTTGCTTCAATATTTAGATATTTGATACCCGTGTAAGCAAAACCACCCCCCCATCCAATAGAAGTACGTTCAGCATCAGACTTCACGTTCGTCTCATTGTAAACACATGTCCCTGCTTCTCATGACTGATATTGTCCTTCTAATGAATGTGTCGCCCTTCATTTTTCGATTAGTTATTTCATTATGTTAATATTTTACGCTGTTTTATTGCTTTCCTTTACAAATGTAGGAAGTAGACCCAGGCAGTTTAGTGTCGAACGTGAGGATGCATATCATTGCATATCATTGTGCAACTTCTGATGTGGGCATACCTGCAGACGATAGAGGGTATGCACTGACGTCACTTTCCCACCGGAATATTCCTCCTCAGTCGGACTGAGTGGCAAAACATGCTGCAACATGGCTCCCTTTAGTAGGGAAAACTGCGAAACCGGGAGTAAAACAAACGATTATCTGCTTAAATTAAAGGCAGTTGGACTCGACAGTGATCCGTTACCAGCATACAAAAGCCTTGATGCTTGGTCGTACTTCAAGGCGGGATGTGTTTTTTGTGTTCTCGTGGCATTCAATGCTGCCATTCAGTAAGTTAGTCTTTCTGCCAAGTTAGTCTTTCTGCCAGTGGGTGTAACCGCAGTGATTCTGCCTACTTGTGACATCAAGTGCATACCCTCTATAACATTACTACTATGTGGACTTGCACAAAAAAAAATCGGTCTTTGTTTCTAATGTTAGACATGTAAAATGAAGTAACTAATTGAAAAATGAAAGGCGACACATCATTACAAGGACAATATCGCTCACACATGGACGACCTGAGAGGGACGTTTGGTAGGACGCATTTAGTAGGACGAATGCGCAGGTGCATCTCCCAAAATCACCACTTCGAACGGTAAGATTTTTAAGCACAGCTTTATCGCTTAATGTTACTTTAGCTAACCCTAACATGTTAGCGTTTCGCCTACTTTAGTTAACCTAGTTAGCGCGTATCACCGATACACATATGTGGACATACGGAGGACAACAAATAACGTCACAGAGGTGAGGACATGCCATAGCTAGCTAGCTACCCCCTACCAGAGGCACATACGAACTCTAGAGGCCTTCCACATCCGCTGCCTCCAAAGGATCCTGGGTGTGTCCTGGGAAGACAGGGTGCCCTATGTGGCAATCCACGACCGGATCCACACACCCAGCATTGCAGTGTTCCTTGCGCAAAGACATTTGCGTTGGGTTGGGCGTGTGATCCGCATGCCTGCCCTCTGCCTTCCTTGACAGATCCTCTATGGTCAGCTCTTGGATGGTCATAGGTCTGCTGGGAGCCAGAAAAAGCGTTTCATGGATCAACTAAAAATCCTCTTGAAGAAGTGCAACATCAAACCACTAGCACTAGAGTCCCTGGCTGCTGGTTAATTAATTTGGAGCAACGTCATCAATATCGATGGACTGCCATAAGTAAAGTAAGCCAGCTAGCTATATAGTTAGCCAAGTTTTACTCATGACACTTTGTACAGGTGCGCCGTAGGTCTAGACGGTTTCGTGCTTGTTATTGTGTGTGTGTGTCCAGTCAGCAGCGATTCAAGTGAGACTGGTGAAGTCGTACATTGTCATGATATTCTATTCTAAGTGGACTTCCCATAGTTTGCTGTTTTCAATAAATATAATAAATAAAGATATTTTTAAGTACTTGAACTGATGACGTGAACAAGAATGGGGCTCGATATACTAAAGACTCCAAAAGTAATTTGCAGTGTTTGAGCTAGATTGTGCCATTGGCCTACAGAAACCGCAAATCAGCATTTATATAAAATATTACCAAAATTGTTTCTATAAAAATGTTGGATCATTAGCTTCCCTGTGACCAGGTACTGACAGAAGACGCGACGAGAATGCTGACCCATTGTTTCCCAAAAAACTGATTATAAAAAAAGCCTTAAGGTGGAACATTAACTGATTGATAAAAATGATTAATATTTACAAATATACATGTCCAGCAGCCAGTCTGGGCAGCATGTGCTGCTTGAAGAAGCCCTCCAGTGCTGCAATGTTATCCTGCCAGGTGTCATCACGGGCTATTGAAAGAACTATGGCCTGCTTTGTGGTCCACACAACAAAGAAGCAGGTGGATCGGCCAGTTACGTGGAGTTGACCCTGCACTTGGTGCCAGTAGACATGACTCGTCTTCAGTGAGTATGCCCCCCCCTCTCGCTGAAGACAGAAATCTTTGTTGGCAACGGCCTCATCGATGGTCATGTTGCGTTCCCGGTAAGGGCACTTGACTTCAAGGAGTTCTTCCTTCCCAACAAGACCATCAGGGGAAGCTCCCAGGATCCCTGATCTTGTGAGCCAAAGGCCAGAGTCCTCTACTTTGAGCCCTGTTGCCTGTTCAAATGCTTTCACCCCCTCCTTTTCATTTGAGATGCCCCACTGAACAGAAAGGACTCCCGCAAGAGACTTCTCCAGGAGGATCCTGTCGACAAGCGCCGGGGACACATTCTTTGCCTTTATGACACTCCCAAATTTACTTGCCGTCAGTCTCCCTTTGCGGAAGTCGTGCCAGTGAGGGTTGTCCCGCTGGCCAATGGTGTACCTCTGCAAGTTGGTCACTTGCTGTTCAGTGAGGGTGAAAGCAGTATATATTGCCTCCTCCCCCGGATGGCCAAACTGCTGAAGAATCTGTGGCAGTGGCAATGACACAGACTCTACACTCTGTTCTTGGGGCTGCTCTTCAGGTTCAGGTGACAGCAGCCAGCCAATCCCACTAAATCTTCCTACCAACTGATCCCTCAGCCATGCCCGGTCCTCCTCAGTCACCTCCCTGCCGACAGCCTTGTATTCTCTAGGAGGATACAGGTCTTTTATAGACATTACTTCCTTCGTAGCAGAAGTTTTCTGCCATCGGCACTCCACGTCAGTAGGCCCAATGTTGTGCATTGCAAATATTGCCAGTGCTGCAGCATGACTGCACTTAAAGGACCCACGTGGGCATTCACATAGTGAAGAGGTGATTTTCTCACCATCCAGAGACCTGGCAATGAAAAATTGGTCTAATTGACACATTTTTTACTATTTATTAGAATTTTTTTATATTTCATCATATGCCATATTGGGGGTTATTCTTGAAACTTTACCACCTTGGTATATTTACCACCTCTTTTTTCAGATGAATGAAACAGGTAAATTCTAAATCAGCTAGTGTGCATGGTTTGGGTGCAACAAATAACTGTAAATAAGTTTTTTCATATTACTTAAAACATTCTGCAACACATGTTTTATAATAGTGTTGTGTGTAGTGTGATGACATTTTCAATTATTGGGGAAATATAACTCAAGAGGATGTTGGCATGGTTTGTACAATCTGCTAAATTGTAATGAACACCAAAAGCCTCTATGGCTCAGGTGAGAGAATGCAAGGGTGCAACTCGGAATGTATTGATGCACATCACAAGCAGACAGAAACAGATTTGTTACTATTAAGTGATATTGTTTATTTCACATCATAATTGTAAGGTCGTGATGACAACAGGACTTCCTTTCAGGGATCTACATAGTACAACCTAACCTAACTCACTTCAGACGTCATTTCAAATGGAATATAACGTCATATATATATATATATATCTATGTTGTAACGATATAGGGTTGAACAAGAACTTTTACAAAGTTCAAAGCACTAACGTTAATGCATAGCTTCCTAAATTACGATATCTAACGTGGCCATACGTTTCTGGCGGATGAGCACTAACTTAATTGAATATTGTTTGGAAATATATTTTTATTTTGGGGATCACAACAAGAATATAGCTAGCCAGCATGGTTTCGATAAATTACCGACAATATGTTTACACTGTACTGCCCTCTAGGGTTTTCAACACACTTTTCCCTGGTTACGGTTATACACTTTCTTGTATGTCGCTCTGGATAAGAGGGTCTGCCTACCTCAACTGCACCTGTCTTGTCTAAGTATGTGCAACTGCACTGTCATTCTGATTTTCAAAATGTGTGTATTCCTTTACAAGTGCTGTGAGAAGACTGAAAGTCTATGTTACACCGAAGCCTTGCGAAACGAAGTTTCGTTATATCGTGTAGGCCTACTGTGCAGCATATGGTTTGTAATGACAAATAAACCTGGCTTTGACAGCTAGCTAGCTAGCTACCTGCTGATCCAGCCCTTCCTAACGTTCACATTAGCTAACTTAACAAAAATATAAAAAAAGATAGCTAGCCACCGGTGTTGGGTGAAGTTGTCCCTAGCTGCTGGTCCAGAGTCAGTTATTTTCTTCCCCTACTAATGGTTAAAGTTAGGACCTGGGAAGGGAAATCTGATCCCAGACCAGCAGTTAGGGGCAACTTCACTGGAGCCTAGGCACCGCACTTGGCGGGTAGACTTACAAGCTCACGTGGTTGTGACGTATATCGTGCAACTTTGATTTTAGTGTAGTTCAGAACCACCAACACATCGTACATCCACAAAAATCCGTTATTTTTCCCTCCAGAGATTGAAATAAATAGAACCAAGCATATGCTACGGCAGAGAATGACGGTCCCAAAAAAACGTGAGAAATCTTTTATTTTTAATCGCTATAGATATTTTACAATCAATGATTTTTAAAAAGTCAATAGGATTTTAACATTGGGCTGTGACGTCACGAACCAGATGCCCCCTGGAGGCAATTTGACTTACAAGCTCAATGTCTATGAATAAATGCATGTTTTACTACTTGACAACACCAGAGTTCATTTGTGTTGGTGATTTAATTGTTTAACTGAACAAATGAAAACAAGGAGATTGTACCATTGAACATATTGGTATTATGTATAAATAAACACACACACACCAGGCCCGGCGTCAGGATGAAGTGACTGAGGGGGCAGTTAAAAATGGCGAGGGGGCTAATATTTTTATATAGCAAAACTGTAGGTTATCATCCTTCTATGCCTATTTCTGCATTTTTTTTTTCATCCTGCGGGTGGCAGTGCCGTTTTGACTAGATGCGAACAATTCCCTACCTTACCTTTTCCATGTGTTGGTGCGTCATGGCCATAATATGAAATACCAATATTTGGGGGAGATTGCCAGGTCACCACCTAAAATTGGTCTGGTGGTAGGTTTAATGAAAATCATTGATTTAACCATGCAATAGCATCTGAAAGGCTAAATAACAACAACACAAGACTACTGTTTCAAAATCAAATAATACATTTACTTCACAGCAGTGGTGAAGCCAGTATTAAACCTGAGTGTCCTCGCAAATTTAGGGAATCGGAGCACTCGAAACGTAGGTCTCCAAAACGCAGAATAATAGAATCCATGAACGATTTTAACCACTGACCTTGCTTGCCGCCGGGGTAACATCTTGTGCGGCAGGTGGAGCTAGCAGATTAAGTTCGGGCTCGACGATATCATTGCTGCTGCTGGGGGTACTGGCCTCGGCAGTGGTCTCTGCGGTGTTTTGTTTTTTCTTACAAAGCCATGTTCTGATATCCATTCTTATTCCTGAACTGCTTTTTGGCTAAGCAAACAAGCTACGTCACGCGATGGCTAAAATTGAACGAACTATTTAACAAGCAAGCTAGCTTGAGTGTTAACGGTTTTAACTTTTTTTAATCACATCGCGTAACCTACAGCGTGCCGTGAGGTTAAAATCTAATAAATAAATCTCTTGACATTACATTACATTACATTACAGGCATTTGGCAGACGCTCTTATCCAGAGCGACGTACAACAAAGTGTATAACCATAACCAGGAACAAGTATGACGAAACCCCTAGAGAGAAGTACCGGTCCAAGTACAGGGAACAACCGCATAGTTCAACTTGGACCCTGGTGGTTAAACTGATTAACACTAACAACGAGAACGGCAACAACGCAATCTATGGAAAAATAAAAATAAATAAAAATACAAGTAGTCGTTAAGACTGGCGCATCAACTAAGTCACCTATTAAACAGCTGCCTAGTTTAGTCATTTACAGGGGGGGAAGGGAGGGATGGGGAGAGGTGCAGCCTGAAGAGGTGGGTCTTCAGTCGTCGTTTGAAATGGGTCACAGTCTCAGCTGTTCTGACCTCCACAGGGAGGTCATTCCACCATCGTGGGGCCAGAACAGACAGGAGACGTGTTCTGGAAGTGCAGGTGCGAAGAGGGGGAGATGCTAGGCGTCCTGAGGTAGCAGAACGGAGGGATCTGGTTGGCATGTAGGGTTTGAAAATCTTGTGAAGGTATGCTGGGGCTGATCCCTTGACTGCCTGGTATGCTAGAACCAATGTTTTGAATTTGATGCGAGCTATAACAGGCAGCCAGTGGAGGGTAGTGAGCAGGGGAGTTACGTGGGAGTGTCTGGGGAGGTTGAAGACCAGACGAGCCGCAGCATTCTGGATGAGCTGCAGGGGTCTGGTGGCAGATGCCGGTAGTCCAGCCAGAAGAGAGTTGCAGTAGTCCAGGCAGGATAGAACCATTGCTTGGACCAGGAGCTGGGTTGAGTAGGTGGTGAGAAAGGGGCGGATTCTGCGGATGTTGTATAGGAAAAATCTGCATGCCCGGGTTACTGCTGCAATGTTGTTGGAGAGGGACAGCCTGTTGTCCATCATCACTCCGAGATTCTTGGCGCAGGGTGATGATGTCACTACGGTGTCCCCTAAGGAAAAGGAAAAGTCGAGGAGGGGGGAGGATAGAGCAGGAATAAAGATTAGTTCCGTCTTTCCCGGGTTGAGCTTCAGGTGGTGATTGTCCATCCAGCTCTGAATGTCCCTCAGGCAAGCGGAGATGCGGGCGGGGACCTGTGTGTCCGATGGGGAGAAGGAGAGAAAGAGTTGCGTGTCGTCGGCATAGGAATGATAGGACAAGCCATGGGCAGATATTACAGGGCCAAGGGATCTGGTGTACATGGAGAAGAGAAGGGGACCAAGGACTGAGCCCTTGACAACGCACAACAAACAGCGCAGTCCATGCGCTGTTTCAGAACAATGTTTGAATGCTGTTTGTGGAGTGGGAAACGAGACTGGATCAGATGGCTTCAAATATTTTATGGGGGGAAACTTCCAAGAAAGTGTTTCATTACTGTCCTCTCCATGACACTTGTATCTCGGCCAATATTTTTGTTGTTTTTGCTATATTTATATAGGGTACATAAACTTAAACCGGGGGGGGGGGCAGAAAATACAACTTGCCCCCTCGCCGGGCCCGACGCACACACGTACGCACACAAACACATACATCCAGCCAAGTTACGCTTTGGCGGGGCATGCCCCATACCTATACCTATACCTATACCTATACAGCACCACTGAACATCATTTATAAATAAAAACACGCGCGCAGACACACACACACACACATATCATATACTGCCAATAGTATGATTTCATTTGTTGCTTGAATGTTTTATCTTTTAACATTGTGTCATTGAGTTTATCAATTATGTTTTTTTTTTAATCTTTCAGATTTTTATATACCCTATTTCAGATGTGTTAAGGATGTTAATAGAAATGTTTCATTAAATTCCTGGTGGTGTTGTCGCTAGGTAGCGTAGAAGTAGCCCATGGAAGATGTCGCAGCTACGTTGCTTACTGCTGCTCTGCTGTGTAATCGGATTTGTGTCAAAAGTACCTAACAACAGACAGCCTATTGCACAGGCAGTTTAAAATGACAAGGCATATTGTGTTCCCAAACCAAAAGTTTTCAATTCGTCTTGATTCGTCAATATTTTTATTTGTGGTATTTATTTGCTCTCGATCAGAAATGTTTTCCTTGATACAGTTTTGACACAAATCTGATTCTTGAAAGCAAATTTCTGATTCTGAAAGTAACGTGGCCGCTACATCTTCCCAATAGATGAATTAACTCGATCCTCTATACCTCGCGACTATCTCCCACAGATGGAGTGAGCTGTCTGTGTTGCTGAATCCAATTATTGTATTAAACTTCGCCATATACGCACATTTACTTATAAAGTCAAATTTCACTGCAGATAGCTAAGTATTGTGATATTATAGGGCACGTAACATTTTTTAAAAACAGAAACTATGCTACATAGGCCTACTTTAAATTTTAATTGGCATTATACATCCATTCACAAAGCAGAAGTTGAATCAAAAACGTAGGCCTGAGCGTTTACTCTTGGATTTCACTGTAACACCTTTTAACTCATCTTTCAGGTGTGGACACTGATTCAGTGCGCTTGGTTTTTGAGTCAACGGCGATGGAAGATGAGAAGACGTTTTCCGATTACCATATCCAGAACATGTCCTCGGTGATGATGATCTCGCGCATGCTAGGGGGACGGATACCTCAGCCGGTCCCATGGACACTCAATCGCAGGTCGGCCGCGAGAAACATCCGCTACGTTGCACAAGAACATGACTGCCAAACCTGACAACGAGAACCGCAAGAAGTTGTAGAACTGTCGTCATAATTATTATTTGGTACAAAAAGTTCTGTCATTTCTACATACTGAAACCAAAATGTATAAAAATACCCTTTAACAGAAGCTCAGAGTCACTATTTTAGCCATGTGTAAATTGTTTGATTGCAAATCTTAAATTATGGAGTTACAGTCAAATCAAGAAAAAATGTCTTGGTCTCAAACATTATGGAGGGCACTGTATAGCACCACTATCCTGTCACAGATCTTATATACTGAAACTAAATTATGTGTATTAACCCACTTAAATGATTATATATTGTCACAATATAGGAAAACACATGGAGTTTTAAATAGACTATCAGGTGCTGTGATTTAAATGTGTGGATGACTATTTTATATATGCGTATTTTTACTCGAATTATCTAATATGATAACTAACACTGTATAGATGGGAGGGGGCCTGGACTCTCAGAAGCAATAGGTCTAACCTTATTTACCTTATTTGGGAGACCTGTAAAAATGTAATAAGTGACGATTTGCTACTGTCTAAGAAAACATTAATGATATAAATGCTGGGAGGGACTGCCCCTCTGTGGGACTTATCTCTTATTGTACAAACTGACTTCTCTTCTGCAGTACCTACCTTGTACCATTTCTACCAACTCTTGGAGTCTTACACAGGTAAAGGGCATTTGGGGATCCATGGTCTAATGCAAGAAAATACAAATACTGTATGAGGCATTTCACTTAGGACTTATCTACATGAAACATTACCTACATACAGGATTATAGCCTATTTAGTGTACATTCATTATTTATTTTTGAATAAGTGTTTGATTCAGACACCAGCTTTTTACTTAAATACTTGAACAAATGTTTAAATGTACAGACTAAGACCCTGTACACACGGAGCTTTCAAATCCATTGTACAACGAATTCTACACAACAGTTGTGATACAACAGAATTTAATTATGTGTGTGTATGCTTCAAAACATTTACAGAATCATTGTGGGAAACACACATTCAGGAGGTAGTGTACAACGCATCTTGAGCGGAAAAGCATGATTAGGCCAATTGTTAAACACTCGTAGGTTGACAAATGTGTGGCTAGCAAACGATTGGTGTTTGTGCACGCACAGGGTACAACTGTTGTATTGCCAACACATTCTAGAATGCTCCCAAAATGTTTTGAAAACAGGCATGGGGGCCCTCACCGTTTATGCATTTTAGAAATCCAGACGACACAAATCATGATAAAGTAAGGGCATCATCAGGTGGTGCTTATGCTTAAGTACAAACAGAAGACTGCATTTGAGGCCTTGGAAGAAATCACACGACTGAGTGAATATTACTGAGGAGGACAGTGAATTTGCTTTGAATTCATAGCAGAGGGCATGTTCAATGAACAACTTGATCCCATTTTATATTAATGAGCATCTAAATTCATTCTTAAAATATTTTTATTATTCAGTGCACTTTTTATAAAAGACTGTAGGGTTACTTGCTGTGCTCGTTTAGGCTGAAATGCACTGGTTCAGGATCTCTGGCTGTCGTAGTAGGGTATCGGTAAGAATACACAGTCCAACATCCAGTTTATATTGTAATGACATACTCAACACAGCAACATGAGCACAATCCGAGGTTGACTACATTAGAGGGTTGTTGATTTCAGGGTTGTTTTCAGGATGTGTGGTTACTAAAAAGGAAGCAGCATATGCATACATTATAAACAAAGTGATTATTCGAAAGTCATATACACATACAAATAGGGAAACATTATGTACTTTGTTAGAATACCCGAGCGGTCAAAGGAGGCAAAAGAAGAGAAACACTAGTCCAGGGTGACACTTCAGCACGAAAACCTTTATTTTACGCAGCACCGTGTACAACAGCTCTACCCAACACCTTCCAACCCATCCCCACACACACGGACTGACTGCTTTATACAATGGTGCCTGCTCAACCAATTGGCTGGCACATACCATTTACAGGGTTCTTTTAATACAGATATCAACACACATAAATATACAGTAAGTATTTACATAAAACCATTACCAAAATATATATACAGTCTTAATAAATATGTACACACCCAAATATAAACCGAATAAATACCAATAAATATCTTACATAAATAAATACATTCAAACAATACCACCGAACTCCCCTCTACCCACTTCCTGCTTGTTGTTACCCTCCCGGAACTAATAGCTGTGCAAGGCCCTGGGGAATTTTTTAGCCCGAACTCCCTGTGAGAAGGAGAACAGGCAGAGGTAAGTTCGCATAGACATATATACATATGTATATGTAAGATCGTTCATGACACAGACAGATTTCAATTTACTGTTACAATTAGCTTAGCATGAGCTATACATTATACTCCTCCATTAACCAATATTTTGCTTCGATTGAGTCATAAATCAATGCGCATTATTTGTTCGTTCACAGGCGAACGACGAGGTGGAACAGCCCAGCGTCTCCGCTGTGAAACGCCAAACCTAAGCGAACTACACAAACAACCAATCAATAAATACATTTGTTAAAATACCGTGTGTGTTTATTTAACATGTTTACGTAAGCAAATATGTGCATCAATTAACCATTTTTGTCTAGTAACAATACTTACTATTTTCTAGACATCTAGTAACGGCGACCCGTCGTTACATACTTAAATAGTTAACAAGGATGTACACTGAGGAAAATAAAAATATGACTGCAATGCAGCTATATTTAAAAGGCATCTTATTGTGAATCTGAACGTAACAATGACATTATCAGCCATTTATACTGGTCTATAACTGTGCAAACCTGCAGTGTTGTGCTTCACTTCCACAACACGGGATTCTACTGCAACTGTAACCTTTATTTGTATCAGCCATGTGTATTATTTAAATCTAAACAATTGTCATTTTTGTAACTGGTAATACTGAACTATTTAAATTGAACTCTTAAGTCTATACATTTCCATTTATGCGTATATTGTATTCAGTCTTCATTAAATATTTTAGTTCCCCCTCTTGTGTTCCCCCTGGGACCTTAATTAGGGAACACATCTTGGTATGGTTAGTTTTGGGAAGGAGGATTGTGCTTGTAACATGCTGATGTGCTACTGCTCCTGCCATGTTGGCTACTTCCATTAAATGTTATACCTAACGATACTCACTGTAGCCCAGTTCATTACACCTTCGCCTCGACCGAGACTTGGAGAACAGCCTCTTCCAAATATTCGGGTTACAGACTGGTGGCAGCGGGTTTTTTTTTAACGTTCAACATTTTTTGGGAAGTCTTACAGCCAAGGCAGTGAACTAAGATGGCGTCTTTTTCAATTAGCCACGAAGCTAAGAGTGGTGAATGGACTTTATAAAACCTTCAGTAAACCGATGGATATTGGAGTTTAAAAGGACACCGTTATCACTCGCTTCATTCTAAGTTGGAACAGTTGAAAAGCATGTTGGCAGATCCCATAATGGAAGCCTCGAATGTTCCGTTATTGAGCGAGCTAGACTACGATAGCGAAGCGGAACTCGGTACCACAGTGCAACATTCTGAAAACGCGCTTTCAAGCAGCAAAACTACGAGAGTAATTCATTACAAAGTTGAACTCCCTCCGTGTTTTCACGGGGACGGTAAGGATAAAGAAAGTTTTTCTCTGTGGAAAGCTAGGTTAGAACTTGCAGTAAATGCCTGTACGGACGTGCAACGGCAAGATTTAGCCACCATTCTCCCAACCAGACAGGCACCGCCCGTCTCTACCACGCTGCGCACACTCCTCGGTCACAGCAGTATAGCTCCTCGCATGCTTCCTACTCCAGCTACAACCTCTCGCCTGACCGCAGGAGACAACGCTACTCTCCTTCACCCTCATCTTCTCCACGTCGGCATGATGGCCACGACTACAGCCACTACAGACATCGGAGCCCAGACCACAGACGACACGTCAGTCCTCCTGACCATCATCGCGATCATCGTCACGAGCCGCGGCACTCCAGCACGTTGGCGCCCAGCAGATCACACAGCCCACCACCTCTGCCAAGGGACCATCGTCATCACGTCAGCTTCGTCGAGGAGGACGTCAACCATCAGGGAAACGCATGGTAGCAGGTACTAAGGGCCAAGTGTCTGCTGCTCCAGAGAACAGGCCCCAACGACAAACTGAACGGGTAACATCCTATGTATTTGCAATTGTTGAGAGTACTGCAGTCCACGCTCTTGTAGACACAGGCTCAGACATTTCATTGATTAGTGAAACCTTGAGAATGTCAATTCCCTCTCTGAAGACAAAACCCATTCAAAAGTCCTACCTCCCTGCAAAATCAGTGGCTGGTGAACATCTTGACACTCTGGGTATGCTCCCTATTACCATTCGACTAGGTGAAGAGCTTTTCACCCACAATGTCCAAGTAGTTAGGAATGCTATTCAGTCAGTCATCCTTGGATGGGATTTTCTCTGCGGACATCATGCTGTAATTGACCTGAGAGAGAACCACTTAAAATTGTATGACTGGACTGCTCCTCTCTTAAGCTACCAGCAAATGGCCCCTCTCATGTGCGGCGCTGTGACACTGGCTCCCATAGTTGTCCCTGCCATGTCACAAATGAACATTTTGGCAAAAATTCAGCCCACTACATGTGAGCCAGAGCTCACATGCAATTACACTGGTCTTCTAGAGCCTGAAGCCCAATCTGTACCAGGTCTCTGCGTAGCACGTACCATGACTCCTGTCAAGAAAGGTGTAACCTGCATTCGTGTCATGAATCCCACAAATGACGACTGTTATATGCCAAGGGACACTAGACTAGGAGAGTTTCACTCTTTAGTCAAACAAAAAGGTGAGGAATTCTCCATAGTGGGAAATACTGTAGCTGAACTGCAGACTCAGATCGAGCCCCAGCTATTGCCCAGTGTAGACCTCAGTCAGTCAGTACTAGACAGTGCACAGCAAGAACAGCTGGAGATGTTGATTCTGAAATATTCTGACGTATTCAGTGCTCATGATCAAGATTATGGCCGCACGGATGTTATCAAGCATAGCATCCATACGGGAGATGCTCAGCCAATCAGACAAAGAGCGTACAGAACATCACCCCACATGCGAGCAGAAATAGACAAGCAAGTTCAACAGCTCCTTTCTCAAGACCTCATTGAAGAAAGTTGTAGCCTTTGGTCTTCCCCTGTCGTTTTGGTTAAAAAGAAAGATGGCAGCTACAGATTTTGCATAGATTTTAGGAAGTTAAATGCAGTCACTGTCAAAGATGCATACCCCTTGCCACGTCCAGCAGATGCTTTGGATAGCTTGTCAGGCGCTTGTTGGTTCAGTACCATGGACTTATCCAGTGGCTATTGGCAAGTCGAACTAGACACACAGGATAAGGAGAAAACTGCATTCAACACGGGAAGTGCACTGTACCACTTCAAAGTAATGTAATGTAAGTAATGTAAACAAAGTAAGTAACCCGTGTTCAGCAGTTGTCTACGATCATGAAAATGCACTTTTGTACGTCGCTTTGGATAAAAGCCAAATGAATGTAATGTAATGTAATGTAATGTAATGCCTATGGGTGTCACGAATGCCCCGCCCACATTCCAACGACTCATGGAGCTTGTGCTCCGTGGGCTCCATTGGAAAGAATGTCTAATTTATCTGGATGATGTGCTGGTGTTTAGTCGGACCTTCACTGAGCATATCAAAAGCCTTGAGGAAGTTTTCAGCCGCTTCCGTTCAGCCGGTCTCAAGTTGAAAGCCAGCAAATGTCATCTTGCCCAAAACCAAGTGTCTTTCCTGGGACATGTAATATCCAGGCAAGGTCTGCAGCCAGACGCAAAGAATCTTGATAAGGTCAGAAATTGGCCTATTCCCAGGACCACCACTGAAGTGAGAACCTTTGTGGGGTTGTGCTCCTATTACAGGAGATTTGTAAGTAATTTTTCTGTTCTTGCTGCACCCCTTCATGCTCTCACACAAAAAGGTGCTGTGTTCAATTGGTCTGGTGACTGTGAGGATGCTTTTCAATCACTAAAGCATGCCCTCACCAGTCCTCCAATTGTGGCTCATCCTGATTTCACACAGCCTTTCTTGTTATACACTGATGCTTCACAAAATTGCATAGGCTCAGTGCTTGCCCAGATACAGGACAAGAAAGAGCGTGTTATAGCCTACGCAAGTCACACTCTCACCCCTTCAGAGCGAAAATGGTCCACTTATGACCGTGAGCTTTGGGCCGTGGTATAGTCAGTACGACATTTTAAACATTTTCTGTGTGGAACCCCATTCAAGATTGTCACTGATCACAAGCCTCTTCTGAGTCTAAAGAATGCCCCTGTTGACAATGATCCAACAGGCAGAAGAGCACGCTGGATACTTGAACTGGATGTTTATGACTTTACCATCATTCACAGAGAAGGAAAGCAACATGCAAACGCAGATTCCCTGTCCAGACTACCGGACTCTCCTGCGACACAAACAAAAACAGTTCAGTGTGTAATGTCCAGTTCAGTTCCGGAGATAGCGCCCTCTCCTGTTGAAAACCAGAACAATGACTCTGCCAATGTTCCTGATACCATGCCTACATTATCCATTGATCTGACAGAACTCCGAGCCCAGCAACAGGCTGATTCCTGTATCAGCACAGTCATGTCCTGGAAAGAGGAAGGTAATCGTAGGCCACCTCTTGGCAAACTCAAACATTCGCCTGCCACCTTAAGGAAACTCTGGCATGAATTCTCTAAACTGACAATTAAAAATGGAATAATGTGTCGTGGAGTTAAGCACTCTCCCCGCACCCCACATACCTACCAAGTGGTCCTGCCTGAAGTGCTCATTCCCACAGCTCTGAAATGCCTGCACGGAGGAAAATTTAGTGGACATTTAAGTGCAGAGCGCACTTTGCTTGGAGCCAGGAAAATTTGTTATTGGCCTTATATGTCCCGTGACATTTACAAATTCTGTTCAGAATGCTTACCTTGTAAGCAGGCCGTTCCAGAAAATTGCTGCGGATCTCACCGAGCTACCCATTACTTCGCAAGGACATAGGTATGTTTTGGTTCTGATGGACTATTTTACTCGTTATGTCAATCTTTACCCCCTGAGAGATCAGCGAGCCACCACAGTTGCACAGTGCATTTTTGAAGATTACATCAGGAAACACGGTATTCCAGAGTCGATCCACACTGACCAAGGTAGACAGTTTGAGTCAGACCTGATCAAAGAGTTGATCTTACTTGGAATTGAGAAAACGCGCACCTCTCTGTACCATGCACAATGTGATGGTATGGTTGAAAGGCTGAACAGGACATTGAAAGACCAACTTGCTAAGTATATGTATCAGAGTGGGGGTGAATGGGACAAATACTTGCCTCAAGTGGAATTAGCCTATAACACTAGCATCCACTCCAATACTGGATTTTCCCCTTTCTTTCTTGCTCATGGAAGAGAGCCACATTTACCGGTAGGCATCCTCCTAAATTGGGATCCTGCTGTAACCACTTCTACACCAGGCACGCCAGCAGCATATGCCTGTGACCTAACTGCACATTTATCACATGCTTTCAAGGAGGCTGCTGAACAGTCCATAGCAGCTAAACTTCACCAGAAGAACCAGTACGACAAGAAAATAGTGTTTCACCCACACAAAGAAGGTGATTTGGTGCTCTTGGATGATCCAGCTCAAAAGCAGAATAAGCTTGCTCCCAGATGGAAAGGACCATACAAGATTCTGAGACGGATGGACAAGGACGGCCAGCCAGGGGTCACCTATGAGATCTCAGACCCAAGGAATACACAGTCCAGGAAGTGGGTAGTACACCACAAACGCCTCAAGTCTTATAGAGGCTCATCGTTGGCCTTACCAGCCAGGTATCCCTCCCCTGTACCTCCTGGTCTTACCAGTGTTATGGCCCCTTGCTCAGCTCCCCTCACTGCATTGTCAGGAGCACTGCCCTTTCACCTTCCTTCCCCACCTTATGTGCCTAAAAGGCCTGTAAAGCAGCTTGCCCCTGCTGCTGGGACTGCACAGCCATGTCAGGCCCTTGCCCAGCCATTGACTGTGCCCACCCCTGGTCCATAGCCCAGGCCTTCCCTGTCTTTTGGACTCCCTGGTCCTGCCAGGCCCCCTTCCCCTGTGCCAGCTACTCCACCCAGAGTTACTCGCAGTGGTTGCACGGTACAGAAGCCCTCCAGGTTCAAAGACTTTATTACATAGCCTGCTGTTTATGGCTGTTGATATGTATTAAAAACAGTTCTCACTCTCACATGCATATACATTGTACGTTCACACTTCATACATCTCTCATACATGCCTTCTCATTATTCAAATGTTCATACTTGCACTTTTCTCAGGTTTCATTTTATTACTTACTGATCTAATAAGTAATTGGTTAACTGAGTAGTAGGTCTGATGCCTACTGCCTATATATATATATATATATATATATATATTTTTTTTTTTTTTTTTTGTCCTACTTATCTTGAGGTAGCACTTCTTGCACTGTTCTTCTGTAGCCTTGTTATATGTTTGGCACTAGTCGTGATTGTTCTGGAAACGAGGACGTTTCTTTTTGTACCAGGGGAAGACTGTAACCTTTATTTGTATCAGCCATGTGTATTATTTAAATCTTAACAATTGTCATTTATGTAACTGGTAATACTGAACTATTTACATTGAACTCTTAAGTCTATACATTTCCATTTATGCGTATATTGTATTCAGTCTTCATTAAATATTTTAGTTCCCCCTCTTGTGTTCCCCCTGGGACCTTAATTAGGGAACACATCTTGGTATGGTTAGTTTTGGGAAGGAGGATTGTGCTTGTAACATGCTGATGTGCTACTGCTCCTGCCATGTTGGCTACTTCCATCAAATGTTATAACGAAACTCACTGTAGCCCAGTTCATTACACCTTCGCCTTGACCGAGACTTGGAGAACAGCCTCTTCCAAATATTCGGGTTACACAACTAACCTTTACGTTAAGAACTTTGACGTTATAAAGTAGGCTACAACTCTACGATGGTTGTGATAATACTTTTTAAAACGAAACACTGTTGAACCAGTTGTTAACAATAAACTAAAACTGGATGTGTCATCTGCTTGAACTTCAAACCAAGAGTCAGAATTAAATTGAAAGCAAAATTCTGCCCTTCTGCCTTTTTGCTGCCGTCAGATTGACGCTAGATATAGATAGGCTAATCGGAATATATCAGTAGGCTATGTGATGTTGCAAAGATTTTCTGTTTTGTTCCCGCAATTGAAGAACAGAGGAAGAACGCAAGAAACACGTGAGTTATACCAAGGTAAAATGTAACATAGAGGAAAATGTATTTTCGCATTCATGCCTTGAGCAATAAGATTGGTATTGTAATAATTGTAATAATTCATCAGACAGTAATTTTGACATTTAGATAGGCCTATGTGTGATAGATTTTTTTTATCATATAATGACTAACTGCATAGAATGATATTAAAATATGGTCCGTAAAAATGCACTGTTTTAACTTATTACTCTTTCATTTCATAATGATAATCAACAATACGCGATTAAATTCAGCATCGGAAACATGCATGTTTTGCGAAGCTGGCCTACAGATACTGACAGACCGATATATTTTTACGTAAAAAAGTTGTTTATTATAATAAACAGCCAAATAATTAAAAAAAAACAATAATAACAACAACAACACGCATACAGAAAAAAACAAAAAACAAATCATGACAAGGTTGTATGTATTTTTCGTCATTAGTTGGTATGTTTTAGAATATAGTCTCTCAAGAACATGAACCTGCTCTCGACAGTAAGTCGGGTGAGTCATCGTTCATAAAACATGTCCTCGTCAGAAAAAATAAATGTATAATAAAATAAAGGTAATCTTACACAACTTAGCTGTAAATTTGTTGTTTTCAGTTTGGTACAATTATTGAAACGCCGGCTACGCAGCGATATGTATACTTGGCAAAATTAACACGACACATGTTAACAGACGTAGGGTACAGGATATGGATGTTTTTCAGTGTATCAGTGGATTGCATTTTAGTTGTGTGGGACTGTCTCTTATCAAATAGTGAATATGGGCCGTTTTTTCCTGTGAATTAAAGGTTTACATTATTACAGTGCCCATGTCTACAGAGAACAGAAAGGAGTGAAGGGGTTTGCTTATTAGGGGTACAAGCAGCGAAGCTGGTGGAACCCTATTTTATCTGTTAGGATTATTATTAGGGGTCCAAGCAGCAAAGCTGGTGGAACCCTATTGTATCTGTTAGGATTATTAGGGGTCCAAGCAGCAAAGCTGGTGGAACCCTATTGTATCTGATAGGATTATTATTATTAGGGGTCCAAGCAGCGAAGCTGGTGGAACCCTATTGTATCTGTTAGGATTATTATTATTATTAGGGGTCCAAGCAGTGAAGCTGGTGGAACCCTATTGTATCTGTTAGAATTATTAGGGGTCCAAGAAGCGAAGCTGGTGGAACCCTATTGTATCTGTTAGGATTATTAGGGGTCCAAGCAGCGAAGCTGGTGGAACCCTATTGTATTTGTTAGGATTATTATTAGGGGTCCAAGCAGTGAAGCTGGTGGAACCCTATTGTATCTGTTAGGATTATTATTATTATTCTTATTTTTCTCCGCTAAAAGTGTCTGAGGCTCAGCAACCATAAGTCCTAGAGAAACCAAATTTGGCAGGTGGGTTCCTATGGACCCCCACTACTCAGGCACTATCACCTATGTCGCCGGATGGTGGCGCTATAACAAAGGGTCATGCGTAAAAGGCCATAACTCCCACACCATAAGTTAGATCAACACAAAACTTCATCGACCTATGCATCTGAACGTGCTCTACAACTTTGCCATTGGGACCACCTATGTCCGCCATATTGTTTGCCCGCCATTTTGACTTTTTAGTTGGGGCGTGGAAGTTTTCTCCGCTAAAATGTTGGAGGCTCAGCAACCATAAGTTGTAGACCAACCAGATTTGGTAGGTGGGTTTCTATGGCCCCCCACTACTCTGGCACTACAAATCACCTATGTCGGCCAGATGGTGGCGCTATAACAAAGGGTCATGTTTAAGAGTCTGCCATTTGGACTTTTTTATGAGTTGGGGTGCGGAAGAGCTGGAGATCCAAATCTAAGTGTTACGATATCTAGTAAACTTCTTTACGGCAAGCGACATCCATGGCGACGCAAGTAATCCGACACCATAGGGTCTAGTTTTTGTCAGTGAGGGGAGGGTCTGAACGTCGGGGAAGCGATGGAAGACAGTGCCAGCCGGAGTGTATGCTAGGCTACTAAAAGTTTGTTAGTAAAAGCTTTTTGAGAGGATGAATAATGACTTTTCTTTGGCATGGATCCATTTCAAGACAGTATCGGGTGAGTTTGTTTAGTCTTTAAATCTGTCATTATGCTGAGAAATAGCTAAACCATTTTATTGGTAGGTTTTGAGTTTCTGTGCAAACGCGCGAAAACACGCTGGTATAATAAAACGATGGCAATACATCTGTAGTCCGCTTCATTCCGTTGCTACCATAATATAAACTATCTTGTATCTGCAGTTTCTCGCTGCAATTACTAATATTGAATATAAACAAAAGACGCAATTTATGCTGTAGTCTGCCAGTGTCTGAATAAATAATACGGTACTCTGCGCGTAGGTAGCATGGATGGCGAGTTGGTATTTCGTTTTTTGCTACTAAAAGCTTTTTGAGAGGATGAATCATTACTTTTCTTTGGCATGGATCCATTTGAAGACAATATCGGGTGAGTTCGTTTAGTCTTTGAATCCGTCATTATGCTGAGAGAAATAGTATTCCGTAGCAACAAGATAAACCCGACATTAGCCCTAAGATATACCAATTCGGCAGTGAAAACGCTGCTCACTGAGTAACGAAATAAACGAGACAACGTTTCAAATAATGATACCATGTCATTCTACAGTCAATATCTGGGACTAAGTATTGAATAAATATACAACCTCGCTGTTGGTTTTACGCGTAGAGGTGTCCCTTTTGAGACTGAGTGGTCATATATTGTTTTGGACAATCCGTTTGTGAAATATACGCGCATCTGTGATGCCTGGGTAGGCTACCTTCAAAAATAGCTGTGCGTAACACCACACCTGTTGTTTACGGCCCTTTTTAGTACAGCCTGGCTTGACTGACAATTCATTTATTCAGTAGATGAGAGTATAAGCTTTCTAACGATGTATAACATGTCTGATTTTGCTTTGGAATAGCGTTTTATCGGTCAGCGTAATGGAAAATTTTCTTATCATCGCATGCACTTGCGCATCTGGGGCAGCATTAAAAGACGCTGCACCTAACAAAACGTTGTCAACGATTTTCATAATTTCTTGGAGAGTACTATTATTATTGAGGACTTCAGGGCATAGCAAAGCCACATCTTTGCTTATAGACCTATCTGACATCGTTTTCTGACGCAAAACAGAAGCGGATAGGACTTTGTCATTTATTTACTGTTTCTGTCTCCGTCTCCATACAACTGAACACAGATAAAATGTCATATTGCTGTGTAAGTATTACTGCTCAAAATATTTTGGTTATACGTTATTTTTTAAATTGAGTGTCTTTAAATAGGTTAGTGGTATTATATAATGTGGAAATTGCACACTGAAGTGTTTTGTGATGCAGCAGTGATGATTAGAGTGTTGGAACATTGCCAAAACGTGGTTGACGGTTGAAACTTGTTTTCATATAGTCCCATCCCCATCCGCATTATGCTGAGATACAGCTGAACCATTTTTATTGATAGTATTTGAGTTTCTCTATAAACGCGCGAAAACATGCTGGTATAATAAAACAATGACGGTCAATATAGCCTATATATATAGTCCGCTTCGTTCCGTTGCTATCATAATATAACAAACTTTCTTGTGTAGCTGCAGTTTCTCGCTGCAATTACTAATATTGAATATAAACAAAAGACGAAATGTATGCTGTAGTCTGCCAATGTCAAAATAAATGATAAGGTAGGCTACTCTGCGTGCAGCTCGCTGGGATGGCGAGTTGATATTTCATTGTTTTGTTTTCAGCTCTTTTGTTGACCGCTATCGCTATATGGTACAATTGGGATTTATTTACTAAAGTAATAAACGTATTTTGCTCAGTCTCTGAATTTTCCGTGTCATACATACTATACTCCTTCACTTAGCCTCTCAGTGACTTTTAGTTTGTTTTAAGTAGTCGCTACTTTTTCTTTTGCGTATCTCCAGATGAAAATGAAATCTGCACAGCACTTTTCGCATTAAGTAGTTGCGGCGACAGACAGATTGAACAGAGTGCAAAAGTAACCCAAACTAAAACAATGTTAGCAGTAATGGACTCAGTTAACCTGCAGACAAACCTTTATGCTATCAGAATGTTTTGGAGGATAATTACATACAAATTATAAACACAAGGTCTTTAAAGTGTAGCACAGTGGGTACGGAACTGGGCTTGTAACCGAAAGGTCGCAACAGAAAGGCTGGGCACCAAAATACATACATACCAATACAAATTTGACATATAGATGCCTATTCAATAAATCTTGACTGTGAGAAAGCCATCCACACATATGTTTGGCCAGTCCATGTACTGCACGCTTATATACACACAGGGCCAAGTGACTTGAAAGAATTGAGGAAATATTGGGTAGCATTGCTTTGGAATACATGTTATTAAATTTTGGTGAGGCAAGATAGCCTATATTGTTTGTAGTACCGTAACTTGGCGTCATTTTGATATCAATACTTTTAATGGCAGGCCTGGATTTTGGCAGTCTGAATGAATGAGTTATTGACGGTGTATGTCTTGTATGTGTGAGTAACTTGGCATTTTTGTACGTTGAAAACGTGTTTTTTATGAGATATCATTTCTTTTTTCAAAGCGTTTTATTACGAGAGTGAGAAATGCGAAGTGACCCTGTAAGAAACGGTTGTGGATTATGGCTATCCTTGTGTGAATTTGTACAGTCTGATGAGCGTGTACATTTAGCAGTTTCGGTTTGCTATATATGTAAAACAGTGGCTGTGACAATTGGTGCGGTGGCGTAATTGTAAACGCATCAGAAAAGGTGAAATAGGGCCAGTGTATGTAGGCTACTCACGGATTTGACGGGCATCCAACGAGCCTTGATTGACAAAAAATCAGCAAGCCCGTAGAATTAGAGCTGCCTAGGTCGCAACTTGTGTACCCTTCTGTCCTGCTCCGTTGTTATTTCGTGAAGATGCACTTTTAGTATTTGTAAGGCTTATAAGGCATTTTGATAGGCTTATCTGCAGGTAGGAATCCTCTTTGCTGTTTTGTTAAGCTAGAACCGGAAAAGTTGATAGTGGAGAATAGGAGCAGACACATATGTCCCAGCAGGCTTCGCATATGAGAAAATAACAACAGTGTGAGATAAATTAGGCGAAATGATGAAATTGCATAGTTGAAACAATATGTTTTTAGCAGAATGGGCATGTAGGTGAAGGTTGACATGATCACAGACTATAGTGCGAAGTAAATGAAGTGACCATGAGCGAGCTTAGGTTCTTTATCAAACGGTATATATAACAGTCTGTATTAAATGTTAGTTGTTGAAATGGAGGGTTAAATAACGTGTGCAATCTATTGCCCTAATGTGTTTTTCTCATGTTCAGTGGTAGTAGTTATATTTATGAGTGAATCATGATTTTAAATGTAATGTTTTAATGCGGAGTTGCAGAACGTAGATACGTAGTAATTGTTTGTATGTGGCTAGATAGAGAACAGGGCGAGGTAACATGAATGTAGAAATGTGGCGTTTGCTGATAAGAAGGTTTTGTACGGTAGCCAAGTGAAGAAATATAGTTAGTAGAAATGGCACAGTGGTGAACTGGTGTAACTTGTTAATAAAAGGAATACATTTGCCGTCATGAAATGCATATGGGTGGCCGTGAGTGAGTTTTGGTAAAGCAAATATAAGTGTAAGAAAACGTTAGTGTAAAAGAGGAAATGATCTGCCTGAGGGATTCAAGCCTTAAACCGGAGGTTTACCAGTCTGTGACTTCGTTAGTGCAGCACCATGCCATAGCTATGCAATGCGTGAAATATCATTAGCAAACCTGCCGGTGGTTTTAAAGAAGAACACAGGCCAGTAAGCACAGAAGAGCTCCCGTTGAATCCATATGGCTTAGCAATATTGTAGCCGGTTAATAACTGAACGGTGAACGGCGGGTAGATATGGTGCAAAAGCAATAATTGATAAGTAGTAGACAATTATTAGTGAGGGTCGAAGCAGATTAAAGGAGTAACATGGTGGTTGAACGTGACACTTCCCAGTTGTCTTTAGGCAAAACAAATGTGCATAATTTTTTTATTATTCAGTAATTTCAATGTACTTTAAAACGTATTTTTCTAAGCCTAAATTTCCCACTATAAAAGTTCACCCGAACCGTCTGGGCGTGGTAATGAGAACTGTCAGTTAGCTATGATTGACAGACCGTGCCCCGTTACCATAGCTACCCCCATGATAAGCGCTATTTTTGAGAGACTTTTCACAAGCTAGCTAGCTTAGTAGTATATCAAGTATCGATAGATAGCTAAGATAAGGACGTTGACTTATATCCAATTATAATTTTTGCTATCTAGCTAGCCAAGTTAAGATAAAAGCACAACTATAACGTCCTCATAAAAGCAAACTAGCTAGCTAACGTTATCGATAACATTGCCTTATGAAAGCAAACTACCTAGTTAGCTAACGTTAGCTAGCTAGCTAGCTAAATGAATATAACCAGAAATAATCTAATAGTCCTTAAAAGGCACTCTAATTTAAGTGAACCTAACGTTAGTGAAATATTTGCATTGTCTTGACCGTAAGCCATCGGCGCAAACTATGGGTCTCGAGTTATCCATGGGTTTACGGGGCGTGGAAAGGGGAGTGGTTACTGTGTTCGTGAGGCACCAAGTTGAGAACTTTCTCAACCGGTTGAAAATAGGACGATAAATTTAAAACGCATATTTCTCCAAAAATACAGAACGGACATATTTAATACTTTACTCATTGTGTTTATTCAATGCCTCTTGTGCAAATAGCACATAAAACCGAGAAAGTGTGAAAATCACCATGGTACTCCTTTAAAGAAAGGTGTTCCTAACTGGGCTTGAACCTACGACCCTGTGTTCCCAAGACTGTAACCTTGCCCACTAGGCCACAGGGGGACTAGCTGTTTAAACTGGAAATGTTTCAGAGTAAAAAGGTATGGGTATTTTGCGTGTGTGTGCGCGTTTTTGATTGGGTCGTGTAGGTGAAGATTTGGCTGGTGTCAGTGAAATGTCCAATGGGGAGACATGTTGTTAGTGGGATAGGCGGCAGGAAGAAGAAGAAGAAGAAGAAGAAAGAGAAGAAGAAGAAGGAGAAAACACAAAATCCCCTTAGTTTGGGGCTTTATTGTGTGGACATGTGAAGTTGTTTATGAATTCTGCTGTTGAAATGGGGTCAGAATGTACGGAATTTAATGTTTTTAAGGGCTGAGTGTCTGTGGCTGTTGTGGTTATTTCTGTGGGGAACCCTGAAAAGTGCCAAACTCTCTGTGCTGTATAGGTATGGGGCATGCCCCCGCCAAGGCATAACTGGGCGGGATGGCATACCTGCCATCCCAATATAACTCATTTTAAGAGAATGATGTATAGAATGTATAGAATATTGCTTCTAATGTATGGAATTGGGATGTTAGGTGAAGGGTCATGCTTGAAAAGTTTAACAATACAAAGCGTTATATATGCAATTATATATATATAAAAATGTAATACTGACCAAATGATAATTTGATGAATATAATTCAATAAGTGTTGAATGTCCAATAGCCTATTGTACTGTTTCTCCCCTTACAGTTGATCTGTTATAAGCAAAAGACAGACCCCAACTGCAGTAAAAATTTAAGATCAAGAGCACCAAGTGTTAATCAGTTTAACCTTCAGGGTCCAAGTTTAACTATGCGGTTGTTCCCTGCACTTGGACCGGTACTTCTCACTAGGGTTTTCGTCATACTTGTTTCTGGTTATGGTTATACACTTTGTTGTACGTCGCTCTGGATAGAGCGTTTGCCAAATGCCTGCAATGTAATGTAATGGGAACAAAAGGACCCCTGACACTGTTAAGTTGGAGGAAGCTCACATAGCCAGCCTTAGTATAAACTCCTGACCCCAAACTATAATTAGCCACAAATGGAATTTGTTGTATATGGTGGCTGAATTGATCTCATAGGTTGAAACCACAGTTCTTTGAAAGCTATATAAACTCATGTACTGGACTTCATATTTTTGAAGACTGTACTTGTACCTCTTCCCGACCGGTCGTATTATTAAATTATAAAAAGAAGCTCCTGAATTTGTTGTTTATTATTTTTTATCTGCAACACCATCATTTTTGTTAAGAAATTCCTACGCAGGTATGCCACCCTGCCAAGTTACGGCTTGTTGGAGCGGAATGCCCCATACGTACAGTATACAGCACTGAGAGTTTGGCACTTTTCAAGGTTCCATACAAAAATAACCACAATGACCTCACACTCTCAGCCCTTATTAATATTAATTAAAAACATTAAGGGCCAAGTTACATGAAACAGTTTAGGAAACATTGGGTAGCATTGCTATGGAATACAGCTTGTTTAATTTGTGTAAGGTAAGATAGCCAATATTGTTTCTTGTAACTTAGTGTAATTTTGATATCAATACTTTTAATGGCAGGCCTAGATTATGCCACTTTGATTTAATGACTTATAGACAGTGCTTTGTATGTGTGAGTAACATTTTTGTATGTTGAAAATGTGTTTTTCATCAGATAATGCTTTGCTGCTCATATCCCTAATAAGTAAAAACATGGTACAATGAAAAAGACTCTGGAATTATATACAGGGACAAACTGGCATTTTTCAAATTAGTGTCTAGGACAAACTGGAATTTCTTTCTTCTGTGTAGAGTTTGCATGGCAAACCTGTGCCTGCATATGTTCCCTCTGTGTACTCTGGTTTCCTCCTACAGTCCAAAGACATGCAGGTTAGGCTACCTGGGGGGCATTACATGCATGCTCAGTTAACATACCATTTATAAATATAGGTTAATGAATACAATTACCTAATGTTAACTGTAGTGTCTGCTGTTTTTCGATGCTCTCAGCACCAGTGGTTAAGTCTTGATCTGCTAAAGAATATATGCACCTGGTTCTCAAAGCCTTAATTGGCAGTTGATTGAAAGGACACCACAAAAACCTGCAGACACTCAGCTGCCTGGGAATACAGTTTGACACCATTGATCTGCAGTAATTGGACTACGCACACAGGATGGGCAATCGATTGAGATAACCAGAGTTTTTAAAATGTATTTTTCTGTTTGGAGAAAAAACAGTGTTTATTTTATACTCATAGTAGCATTTGACTAGCTGCCAGTTCTTAAATAGCAGGTATGGGGCATATGGTAATTTGTGGTCTAATGCAAGAAAAAACAAGCATGAGGCTGTGGTAGGGTGGGCGTGGTTTTGCGTTGGCTGCAGAGAGAGAGAGTGGGCGGGGCGGCTCTCAGAACTCTGCGCCACAGCTGTTGGGGATTATTAATCAGCACTGATGGTTAATTGTTTGATTGATGGACAATGTGCTGATTACCTCGACAGTGAGCCTGGACGCTGAAAAGCCGGTCTACAGAGACAGAAGGGAATGGACTGGAGACGGAGGAAGAGCTGACGGACGGTCAGCAGTGAATTGTGTGTGTGTACCGAACAGAAAGCCGTGTGGCGGCCGTAAAAATAAAAAGACGCATTCGCGTCCAAAAATAAACTCTCGTCTCTCTCATCTCTTAAACGAGCGGTGGCACTCAGCTTGCTACAAGAGGCATTTATCTTGTGACTTATCTACATGTAGCATCTGTCTTCTCTAAATATGAAGCTGTGAGTGTGAGACAGGGCATTGCTGTAAAAGAGCATATGTGCTCAGCCAACCTACCCTGTATAAATAAAGGTTAAATAAAAGTAAACATATAAGACTAAACATTTAGTCGGTACATTTAAACATCTATTCAGATATTTGTGTTAAAAGCTGGCATCTGCATCAAACATTTATTCAAAAATAGATAATTGAATAAGTGTTTAATGCAGACGCCAGCTGTTCAGTCAAATATCTGAATAGATGTTTAAATGTGTCACTCAAAACAACACTTCATTGCGAGATTTGATTCCTCTGAGGTCAGTATCATTGTAATGTATTCTTTAAAACCTGTCATAGAAGTGTGCAGATGGGGAATTCCATCATAAAGTAAAGATGTGAGAGAAGGCTCAAACACTTGAAGCAAACAACTGGAGATCCTTCAGGTTTACAAGAAATCATACAATTGAAACCTAATATATAATCATAATTATATAATCGTAAATTGAAACAGGACTGACGCCTGTATATAAATCATGTGACTTCCCGTAAATGTGAAAGGGCTCTAGTTGTTTGCAAATCACATGATTTACTGTAAACATGAAAGTGGTGCCAGTTGTTTGAATTCCAGGGACTTCCCAGAAATTGTAGCTACCAGCATAAGATAGAATCTAGTTTCTAATTTGGGCTCATTCCAAGCATTTATTTTCACTTGCAGCTTTTTCTAATTTACCTTCCTCTCTCTGCAACTCCACCCAACAGAAGACACAGGAAGAACTGGTCTTGTAACCTAAAGGTCGCTGGTTTGATACTTTGATAACCTGCATTGCTTTAGTATATATCCAACTGAAATGGATGCTATGTAAATACATCAAAGTTGTGTAAATTGCTCTGGTGAGTCTGCTAAATCCCTGTAATATAAAGACGACACAGGGATGAGATATGAGGAAAGAGGAATCAAGACAACATGTATTACAGTTTTTCTCAATTGTTTAAACACGTTTCTTGAAACTATAGCTCAGTTTCTCAAAACTCTACACACAAAGCACAGCAACAGTTAACCTTTTGCCAAAACTACACAAATCTTGTGCAAAATGCATTCATGCATTCAAATCCATGTTCTCTCTTCTCAAAACTGACTTTTTCCATCAAAATGATTCACACAGGCGTCATATGAATAAGTCTTATTGAGCATTGATTTCACACTGGTGCAATAAATTTAAAAACACAACCATCAAAATACTGTATATATGTTCTGGCCTCATGAGGTCATGTTACATATTCAAGTGTATAAAATTGTGTAAAAATTGCTTATTTTCTCTCCTTTTTTGAAGTTTTAGTTTTCTTTTCGAGGGGTCCCAAAATAGGCTGCAATTTTACAGTAAATATAAAGACTGTTGCCATGATATAATACAGTAAATACATCATCATATACATAGTGCATTTGCTAGGTAAACCTAATTCAAATTCAGTACAGTACAGCAAAGTGTGTGAACTGTTATCACTTCGAGTGTTGTTGTTATTGTGTATGATACAATGCACATTTACTGTATTGTCCTGCCAATGAGGTCCAGTTGGGCTGCACTCACAACCCAGGTTCCATCATGAGTCATACTGAACATTGTTAGAAGGGTTTTTTCATTTTCCTTATCAGTGCAATTATGAGTTTTGCCAAAATAGATAACATTTGTGTCTTCTCAAAACTAGAACATGCTTAGACTGTGTCAGTCTAGACACTGGATGTAATGATCTTTTAGCATATATGAAATCAATGAACAAATTCAAAAAGGTAACAAAGCAAATCTTTATTTATTACTGTAAAATAAATCTTTGTTCAGCAGACTGCAAAAATAAAAATCGTAGTGTGTAGGCCTGCTGGAAAAAAAACAAAAAACAAATATGTGATCAACCAAAGTTGCACGTATTTCATTTGAAATATTAGCTCGTCTCTCTCTTCTTCGTCCACCTTGTCCACCTCGTACACGTACACCTCCTCCTCTACCTCTACCTCTCTGTGCTGCGTGTTGCTCTATTGTTTTCCAACACAATAGAGGTCACCGGAGGTCTCTTTTATGCTCTGACAGATAATTGAAAAGTTTAGCCAATTGAGTTTGAGCAGGTGTGGCGTGAGTGAGCCATTTGAAGGCCAGTGTTTTCCATGTGAACAAACAAGGCTTGATTATGAAAACTGTGCTAAATGATGAAATTTTGTGTGTAGAGTTGTGCAAAAATGTGATTTAGAATTGCTATTTAAGTGAAAACAAAGGAATTGTGCTTAGAGTTTTGCAGAAATAGTCTTTGTTGTTGACACATGAGCTTCAAGTTTTCACCATCATGTGCATAGTTCCAGTTTTAGTGTGTAAACATTTGAGAAAAACTGTAAGCAAATGGAATGTCCTTACTCAGTCAAGCATCAATTTGAAGCCATGTCAATTATAGATGTAGATGTAGAGGTGGATCCAAAGGTGGATCATTTATATGTTTCAGTTATGCGTTTGTATGCATTTGATTACTGTAATATTTTACTGTGCAGTTGCACAAATTCGGCCCTAAAACATCTCTAACTTGTATAGAATGCAGCTGCTAGGGCTCTTACTTGAACTACGAAATATGAATATATCAGTCCAGTGGGCCAATCTCTTCACTGGCTGCCTATCATATTTAAAATTGACTATAAGATTCTGCTTGTAAGAAACCCCTCAGATACACGACGCATCAAGGTCACCAACTGTAAGAAACAAAAATGTGTCACATTGAGGTCACCTGTAAGAAACTGTAAGAAACCCCTCTGCAAACTAAACAGCAGAAGTACCTAAGTGGCGAAGGAATATGTGGAGTCTTACCCAGTGCAACTGGAACAAGATTAATTTAATGTTATCTTGATTATCTGACTCCAAAATAATGTTTTAACCTTTCCTCTGTGCTAACAGTTATGTATAGATGGAGGAGACTGTCTGCCAGTAGTGTGGCTCTATACAGATCGCCTGTAGCCTGGTAGATGCGGACGTGCCTCTGGCTTGCATAGCTTGTGTAAAGATTTAGCTATGGTAACAGGAAGGTAAAAAAGTTCATTTAGTTGTGGTTGCAAGGAGGAGAACAAGTTTATCTGACTCCATTAACTTGTAATGAGGATGTTTGTGCGAATACGGGTTCGCATGTACGTGTATTGATTGGGGTGTGCTGAAATAGTGGGTGGCTTCATCTAAATAAGATATTTCATTCTTTTACATTGTAGAATAAATTTTATGACTTCTTTTTCATCTCCTCCTTCTTCTTCTTCTCCTCAATCTTCTTCTTCTTCTCCTCAATCTTCTTCTTCTTCTCCTCCTCCTTCTCCTTCTTCTTCTTCTCCTTCTTCTCCTCAATCTTCTTCTTCTTCTCCACCTCCTCCTTCTCCTTCTTCTCCTCCTTCTTCTTCTTCTCCTCCTTCTCCTTCTTCTTCTCCTCCTCCTTCTTCTTCTTCTTCTTCTCCTCCTCCTCCTCCTCCTTCTTCTTCTTCTCCTCCTTCTTCTTCCTCTTCTCCTCCTGCTCCTTCTTCTTCTTCTCCTCCTTCTTCTTCCTCTTCTCCTCCTGCTCCTTCTTCTTCTCCTCCTTCTTCTTCTTCTTCTTCATCTCCTCCTCCTCCTTCTTCTTCTTCTTCTTCTTCTTCTCCTCCTCCTCTTCTTTTTCCTGCTGGATACATGTTCACAATTCTGCAAGACCACAAACAATATGTCTCCCCAGTAGACATTTCGCTACACCCACCAATAAAAATATCACAGACATGCAAAATGTACATATTTCCGTTTGGCTAGTATGGTTAGTATATTTTCTTTGTACAATAGTCTCTGATCATTTCAAACTTAACCTAAATATCCATTCTGCAGAAAAAATATTGTTCAAACTATTCAATTAAATCATTTCTGGTCACTTCTTTGGTACTGCTGTTATTTTCTGATATATTTCCCAGCAATCTTCGCATATCTGTGCATTCTATTGTCCAATGTCAAGTGTTCTATTTGTCCTAGTTTTGCTTCTCAGATTGTCATGTGAGGTCAGCAAGTTAGCTAGGGAAGACGGCAAAGAGAAGTACAGCTAAGTGTATCAAAATGCCTTATAAATATTATAAACACAAAAGGTGGATCTCAGAAGAAAAAACTGAAAATGGACCAGTAGAGAAGGGTACACAAGTTGTCAGCTTGTGAGCTGAAATTGAAGGAGATTGCTGATAATTTTGTAAATGAAGGATCCTTGGATGACCATCAAATCAGAGAGTACATAAAGTGGGGGGATTTCTGTTGGGTTTCTGATGGTGCCAGCCTGTTATAATATGAACTGTGCCACATGCCGTTTGTCACAGCCATTGTTTTATATAAAGCACAGCGCCAGTGCTAAACGGTAAATGTTTATCATACTGTAAAAGTTCACATAAAGATTACTGTAATCCACAAGCATTTCTTAAGGGGTTAGTTCACATTTTCACACACAGGTCCGCTGCACTACTCATCATGAATTATGTGACAAAGCTGCCGCTCCCCCCCCCCGCCCCCAAAAAAAAAAATCTAGGTCTGCCTCCCAATCACACCAGTCTAGATCCGGGACTGGCTACGATGTATGCGTGTTCACAGTATGTATGCATGTTTGCAGTATGTATGTGTATGCATGCCTCTCATAGTCTACATTTATATGCATTGCTGTTATCAGTTTATCATAACAAACACATTGCAAAAAGAAACGATGTCTGAAGAAAAACATGTTTTAAACATACAAAAAGGCCAAGTTACTTACACATATAAAGCACTATAAATCATTATATTGTATTATATATACTATATTAAATTTAAGTCTGCCATTAAAAGTAGTGATATCAAAATTACGCCAAGTTACAATAAAAAATATTGGCTATCTTAGCTAACACAAATTAAACATGCTGTATTCCAAAGCAATGCTGCTACCCAATGTTTCCTAAATTATTTCAAGTAACTTCCTGTCATCGTGTCATTGTGGTCATTCAAACTTTTAAGTGTCACATCAAAAAAATGGCCGCATGGAAGAAGACATCATTTAAATGAATGTTTTAAACTGATGAAGCTGATGAACACTTACACCCCAGAAAGGATACGTTCATACTTGTTTGTAAATATATGTGTCCCCCAATAATGTACTATAGGCTTGATATTCAAATGAAGTTTCACCAAATAAGTGCAATAGTATAATTTCTTCTGCAATATTAAACAATAAAATATTCTCTTTCTGAACACAATTTAAAACTATTTTATTCATGCATTTTATTCAAGATGCGCTTTTCATAGACCCAACGCACTGGATGCAGGCAGTTGTTTAACCATATCGAGTATAAATATATATATAAATTGGTGTAAATCAGCTGAAATTATTCAGCAAGACTATTCCCACTATAAACGATTGCTATTTGACACTTTGATGTGACACATATGCTTTGAATAAAAGTAGTGATATCAAAATTTGGCCAAGTAACAATAAACATTATTTGCTTACTAATCTTACTTAATAATCTTAGCTGACAAAAATAAAACATGCTGTATTCCGAAGGAATGCTGCTACCCAATGTTTCCTAAATGATTTAAAGTAACTTGACCCTGTGTTTTTGCAAGTGTTAAGACTTAAAGGGCTCTGTATGTCTGAGTAACTTGGCATTTTTGTACGTTAAAAACGTGTTTTTCTTTATATATAATTTCTTTTTGCATTGAGTTTGTTATGAAAAACTTATAACAGTAATGCATATAAATGTAGACTATGAGTGGCATGCACACTGCACACACATACATACGGCAAACACGCATACATCGTAGCCAGTCCCGGGTCTAGACTGCTGTGATATACAGACAGAGATTTGGGGGGGGGGGCTTTATCACATAATACGTGATGAGTAGCACACCTGGGTGTAAAAATGCAAACAAACCCTTTGTAGCGACTACTTAAAACAAACTAAAAGTCACTGAGAGGCTAAGTGAAGGAGTATAGCATGTATGACACGCAAAATTCAGAGACTGAGCAAAAAATGTTTATTACTTTAGCAAATAAATCCAAATTGTACCATATAGCGATAGCGGTCAACAAAAGAGTACTTGATCCCCACTCACCCCCTCTCTGTGTCTTCATACAGGTGAACAGGTGACCATATAATTTGCCTTACCGCCACCCATACCCACATGACAAAACTACCATAACACCCAGTGGTGGTGCGCAACACAAAATACGATAGAAAAGGAGACAAAAATATTTACATGGCTCTTACACCCTTTAAGAAACGCTTCTGGTTATCTTTATGTGAATCTTTACAGTCTGATTTACAATTATGTTTAGCACTGGCGCTTTGCTATATATAAAAAACTATTGCTGAGACAAACAGCATGGTAGCACTATTGAAAATATAACATGCCGGCACCATCAGAAACCGAATGCAAATCGCCTTGAAAAAGCACTTCACGTACTCACTGATTTGACGGACATCCAACGAGCCTTCATTTACAAAAGTATCAGCAATCTTCTTCAATTTCAGCTCCCAAGCTCGCAACTCGTGAAGCCTTCTCTCCTTCTCTGTTTTCTCCTCTGAGATGCACTCTTTGTGTTTATAAGGTTTACGCTATAAGGCATATTAATACCAGAGATTGTAAAAAATAGAATGCGCTTAGCTATAGGCAGGACTCCTCTTGATGATGTAATCAGGCAGGAAAAAGAAGAAGAAGAAGAAGAAGAAGAAGAAAAAGCGCAAAATCCGCCATGGTTGGGGCTTTATTGTGCGAATGTGTGAAGTTGTTTGTGAATTCTGTCTGTTGAAATGGGGTCAGAAGGTACACAAATGAATGTTTTTAAGGGCTGAGAGTTTCCTGGACGTTCACTATTTCTATTTAATGTTGCGCACCTCATCAACCACACCTCTGGAAGCCAGGTCGTAACAATGCAGAAAATAAAAAAGAATTACAGTTACTAAACAACAATTGAAACAACAACACCATTGCTTGTTGCTTCCTTCTCACTTACGGGTTTGCTTCTGGATGGACGCTTTCGATGGTCTTGTGATGGATAACTATCATTTCCCTTCTCCAGGGTATTTTCTGCCTTGAGATCATCCGCTTAAAGATAAATATTCAAAGAGTAAAAGTGTGATGCTGTTTCATTGTATCTTTACACCCATACAGAGATTTTCTTTCATTTATATGTATACTACTGATATGTTGGCTTTGCAATTAACTTAGAATTAGAAGTGAAAACATTACATTCATACATGCAAAAACACAGGAATGTATATGCAAAAGTAAGTAATATGTTTTTCATCTATCATGATGCGAACATGAAATTTAGTTAAGAGTGCAATTAAAATATTTAATATCTCATACTCAATACATGATAATGTTATTTGGGCCACAGGTTCAAAGGCTCAAAGGAAAATATTGTCATGAGGTTAACAGCATGTAACAGTAAAAAAATACAGTAAAAAGATTTGTAAAAGTACTGCAATTTTCTCATTCTTCATAAGTTTTCCCACAACACATCATAAAGTGCAGAACTTCATGTTTTTGTGGCCCTCCTTTAGTAATCCTGCCATTTAGACTTCTCTAGAACAAAGTATTTTGCTGAATATATTACATATGTAATAAGTTGATTTGTACAAATTAAAGATGGGTAAATTGTCAAATTGAAAATGTCTGCTATGCAAATACACAGTTAAGTGACATAAGTGCCCACAGAATAGCATTTGGCAAAAAATGACACAGAACAAAAATGCACTTACAAGAGATTTTCTTGTAGAAGAGCAAATCTGCTGCAGGTGAACTATTGGAAAGACATTCATTACCATTACTTATATTTAATACATGGCATTAGTAACACTATCCAGCAAACTAATACAAATAATACAAATGGCATAATAATGGTGTGGTTGACATTACGTGTGGTTTGATAAAATTTAAAATAGTTAAGACTTCATAATTCACCAGAGAGAAAATGATTTTATCCCTGTTTATTTTGCTTAACATGTATTATTTCACTTGCTCTTGCTTTTTGGCATGATTTAGACCCCTGGGACCTCATATGTAAGATGGTCTTACAATTAAATAGTGTCTTAAATAGTGGCTTCCCACTTCGACATGGATATGGTAGTATCTCTTCGTAAAGTGTACATTAGACATTAAGAAAATTACCTGCTGGTTATGTGGAGGTACTGGGAGTTTGAGGGCTATGTGCAAATCCCCAAAGTTAGCTGTATGCATGCTTTAAGAATTGATTTAAAATTGATTTATAATCAATTTTAGGCATGAAGAATCGTGATCACTTCTAGGTGATTTAAGACATGACAAGAATACGTATAAATGGTGTGCTGCTTGAGAAAACTACTGTTCACAGCTGCTCACGAAATTAAACAAAAGTTCATTTGACATTTATAAATCACAAGTGCGTAAGACACGGATACGCCACTTTAAACCAACATAAGCAGCTTTTTTCAGTATCACTTATTTTAAGTAATCAAGCCTAAGCACAACTTGGGAAATTATCTTGAGATTGCAATTAAGTTTAAAATAATTTTTGTAAATGAGGTCCTTGGTTTGTTTCTTTGCATTTGATTGCTTTAGAGGTGTTCATGTGCCAGTCCTCCTGTTCCTGAGCTAGAGGACAGTGCAGAGATAGGAGCGGCTCATGAATTTTATTGGGCACACCAAATTGGGAGAGAAGAGCTGGAATAAATATTGGTTAAAACAATTCTTGTCTTTTATATGGATCTTGAGTCCGAAATAAAGTTTTGATTGATTGAATCAAAGAAAGAACATACTTCAGAAGGTTCTCTCTCTGCAATTCCTCCATCTGATACAATGCAAAAAATAAGAAATACAAATATGCATTACTAAAAGTTTTGTTATATTGTAATAAGTTTTAAAAGGAAAATACTGTGAAATATATGATAAATTAAGCCATCAATTAAGCCCTGTTTGAATCATGTTACAATCCCTTTAAATAAATATGTGACGTAGAAAGTTTACATCAGCAAAAATTTATCAAGATGTTAGAAATCTTTAGTTATAACACAACGTAGGTGAAGGAACATCATTAAGATAAAAATAATATATTATAAAAGGCCAGGGCTCTTAAATCGTCTTCCTGGGGAGCTACAGTGGCTGTTGGTTTTCATTGTTGTTCAATGCTCAGTTGATCAATTAAAGCAGCTAATTACAAATAAATCATCTTACCTGACTTCTGGGGTCTGAACTCACCACTGATTTTATGATTAAAGGAAGAACCAGCAGCAGACTCTCTGGCTCCCCAGGACCAGGGTTACAGACCCCAGTGTTGGAGGAAAGGAAAGGAAGTCCTACCTTTCTGACATGCGAGTCATCAAAAATCCACCAGCTTTCGTCTCCATATGGTTTAATGAATGCCTTGTAATGGCCGCCCCTGGGAGAGCCATGGTGGTTGGCGATCGCATACAGTTCATAAGTCCACCCCTGAAGGATGAGAAAAAAGGAGAAAGATCACAATGATGATTATGTTACATTTATTTAGGTTAAAGTGCATAGAGCACAGCCATGACACACGTTAGTGTGCACACAGCACAATCATGACCAATGATTACTGAAGCAATTAAGGTTAAGTACCTTGCTCAAGGATATGGGTTGCAGCACCAAAAACACAGCTGCACTGCCTTTGCACATTAACCCTTCCCTTAAAATGAAGACTTCCAGTGGCTCTGTAATTATGTCACATATTTCCCTAAGACCAAATAATTTTTCCCCCCCGTAGGGGATATGAAACTGTGGTTTTAATCTCAAGAAGAATGTATTCTACTATGCTAAAACCCACACTACAAGGATATTCAATAAAAATAAAATAAATAACATTTTTGAAAATATTTTCGGTGTAACTTGTTTTATGTCATCCAGGCCACTTGAATTATGCCAAAAACCTAAATACTTAAACTAGTTTTCTGCTGGGTCTAAGGGGGATATAATGTGAAGCAGATTTTGCTGTCAGCCAGCAAGCTTGGGAGATCATTTTCTTCTGATTCTCTATTATATTATCACTGAGAGGAGAAGTCCCATCCTTAACACAACTGTACATGTAATGAAATGGTATATGAAGCAAACACAATTATTTGAATGGGAAAAAAGCTAGAGCACTTAAAAACTTAAAAGTGAGATCAAATACCTTATTGGTAAGTGTGGATGGAATCTTCACTTTGCAGGTATTCTTTTGGCCAGGGAAAATATCAAGCCGATCCAGATGCAGGGCTAGTATTTGTGGAAACGCATTTATTTTAGATTCCTGAAAAGAAGATAACATAATTGGCATCACATAAGATAAAATATTTGACATCAAGCACGTCATTAATAGTACATTAGAAATTGTAGATGCTCTGAAGCATCCAGTCAAACCTAAATAAAATGTGACATAACATGTAAGTTCCTAGTTGTACATATTACTAAATTTTGTGTTCAGATCTGTAAATAATGAGGAAATTTCGTCCATTTTGTTGCGCGTTGTGTGAGCGCATGCACTGCACAGATTGCTAAGCTGCGTGGAACTTCTCGCATGTCGAACAGCAAAGAAAGTGACAGTGAGGATGTTAGGTGTTTATTCACGACGTGTGAGTAAACCATTTTCGAGGAAGGGAGGGTTGTAAATCTCAGGAAATATTAAGTTATTGGGCAATGAGGGTAAATAGAGCAATGTGATTTACATAGTTTTTTTCCAAGAACAAGTCACTCACAAATTGAGCCAATGTTTCAGATTCACATGAGCTGCAGTAAACTGTTGCTTCTGTGCTTTTGAAATGGTCTTTCCAGGCATCCTCCTGCAAATGTATTATTAACAGTCAAACACAGTCTCTTCTTAATTTCACAATGGCACTTTAAAAAAAGAATGACGCTGTGAAACTACTCAACAGCTATACCAAACAAACCAAAGCTTTTTATTACATATTTAAAATGCTACCAGTATTTTCAAAACACACCTGGGTTGTCTGTATTTTTGGCAGATTTCCCTCAGTAAGAATGTCAGATTTGCTGTTACTCACCACACTGATGATTCCAGAAGAGGGGTTGTTAATTGACAGTGGAATGAGGGTAAATGGGATAGAGCATTCCTTAAGCTGGTGTTTATTCTCGCAAGTTACTGTCTCTTTAATCGTACCTTCATAGATCTGAAAGCCAAAAAAGTCACCATTCATAACAAATACACAGCAGCAGTGTACTATGCAGTTGTCACATTCAGTTTTACTCTCACTGAGTGAAGGCTTAGTGAATAATTAATGAAATTTACAGTTGTCATTTTAACTTCCCTGGCTGTAGAATAATATATTTTTGGAAATACCTAACTACACTGTCTACTATCTTTAAGTGCTGGATTCTAATTCACTGCATTTTACTTACTTCATAAATCTTCCTGAAGTACGAAACTCCAGAATTACAAAGCTCTCAATACTGCAACAAAACCCTGTCAACTGCAGCAAAATAAACACATCTTTAAGAAAAGACTAATTAATTACAGTGAACAATGAAAAGAGCACCTTGCCTTTGTGACAACAGGATTGACTTTACTTAATATTTTCTGAAAGTATTTTGATGCATCTTCTTGCCGACACACTGAAAAGTTAAAAAATAAATTCACCAAGGACATAATTTTGATACACCACAGACTGCATGCTGCATGCTGTATACTGCATGCTGCATTCTGGGTACGGCATACTGAATGCTGTGTACTACATACTGCATACTGTATATGGCATACTGCATGCTGTGTACTGCATACTGTAGTTGTGTAGGGAGGATGTTTATGTGTTGAAACATCTGGTTGTCTAAACTGAGCAAAGAAGCATTGTAATGAAGCATTGTAATGTCTTATATAAAATATCATATTGAGGCCAAAGGACGGAACGCTTACTTTATTAAAGATAGAAAAGGGCAAATAACTCACGGTCAGTGATCCCAAGACTATGTATTATACCACTGGTGTCAGGGACTTGATTTCTATTATGCTTGTCAAACAGCTTTTTCAGTTGCTCTGAAACAGGATTCCCATCGGCTTCATTTAGCCTGAAATCATAGCGAAAATTGTCACAATATGGAATACAAATTATCTGTGGTGTATAATGTAGCTGAATACGACCATTGTACCACAACTATTGTATTACAACTATTGTACCACAGATAATTATTATAAAGATAAATGTTGCTTAGTCTACAAATTAGATGCTTATATAAACCCTTTCACTAATAGGTCAGTAATTTAAAAAAAGAGCATTTACACTTGCAGTGCAGGTGCATAAGGGTTGTATTAAAGGGGACGTTCATCCAAAAATGAAATTAAGCTGTTTCCACTTACCCGATGAGATATCAATGCATCTAGATAGTTTCCTATCTGAGCCCCAGAATACATGGCTTTGTTAAGCCTTTGGGCAGATACACACAGTTTGCATACTTCAATGGAAACCATGCACAAATTAAGCTCTGTGGATGTTTGTGAGTAACCATGGCATTATATTGGGTAAGAGAGGTTGCTGTTATTTTTTTCAAATGCAACTGTTTGGCACTTTGTGGCCACAAAAGCCTTGTCCCGTTGAGGTCTGCTGTATCAAGGTGAGCTGCTGCGGATATATATAAAATTAATCAAATCTCAGTGATGAATCCCATCTGGACAGATAGTACTCCAGGTGAGTGGAAATATTACTTAATTTCATTTTTTGCCTCTAAGTTACAAAAAACTCTGTATTGAGTGCAGGTCCCAGATGCAAGAGTGATGCATGTACTACAATTTGGGTCTACATGCCTCTACAAAGTACAGCTTTTACACCCACCAAATTTTGCATTGTAAAAATAGTGCTTGATTGTAAAAGAAACTGAAAAAAAAACACATATTCACTTACCTCATGACAGCCTCTCTACATTCATCTGTCATGAAGAGTATCTGCAGTACTGTGTTCAGGTAGCAATTTGAGCCTTGATTTTGCAGACCTTGATATAATAAAAATGTAGTTAAAATAAAATGCCTGGTATACAGTGTGTTGTGACAAATGTGACCTACAAAATTCTTAGGACCCAAAATCATATTTTAAAATGCCATTTTTCGAAACTGTTACTATCTACCATATACTGGATACTGTCTGGATATTGGATACTGTTTGTAGCTGATAGCCAAAGTCCTTTATTTAACTATAGGTTCTGCTAGTCTAGCTGAGTCAGATGGATCATTGGAAGTTTGCGCATCACCATTTTTGTTTAGTTGGCCAGTAAAATTGGTAGCTATGAAAGGACGTGTTCCTTGCAGGTGATTCTCTAAACTAGTCACATTACCATCATAAGGCCTCAGAAGAAAAGTTGTTCACAATACAGACAGGGCGTTTTATTTTACTTATTTAACCTAATTTATGGATCTAACTCTAATGTCCATGTGAATTCCCCTGAGGGATGGATATTCCTCCATTTTTGGATTTCTGCCATGTGATGCTAGCAACACCCAAGCTGTGTCCGAATGAGCCTCCTAACTACTGTGTCCTCAAATTATGTACTGTATACTAAGCTACGGAACACTTTTTAGTATGCAATGAACAGTATGAGAAAAATACCACTATATTATTCTATCCGTAATGGGAGCGTTATAAATCTTCCCGCGCCTGAGTACTTTACACTCCGATTCATTCGGGTAACAATGAGTTCTTTTGAAGTTATGTAAACAGTGTGAAGTCAGTTTTAACAATGTACCATAACGAGTGAACAGACCTACATTTTAACCGAACACAGTCTCAGCATCATCTGTGTTTGTTTGTTGATGGAATAAAATGAAAAGTAGCATGTGATATGCAAAGGACCAAAGTGTTCATTTACTTTGAATACTATGCTCCAGAACATTCTTTAAAAAAATGCAGAAAGAAGTATTTAATTGGGGTATTTTTACATGCACTCAAACTTAACAGCTTTTGAAAAAACTAGCATACTCAATAGTAGGCAAGTGCGCTGATTCGGACACAGCCCTGGATTATGTTGCACTACTTTCTTATCCACAGAAAATCCTGAAATTGCTCACCAAATGCATTATGAAATTACAATATGAAATGATAAAATAGAAAAAAAACATGAAATTTAATATAAAATTAGTTGTTGATCAAAGCATTAGTTTATTAATCAGACTAATTGTAATGTTAATAGTTTCATAAAAATGTATTATGGGTGTAATGAATAATTCCGATATTGCCAAAATGCTTCATTATTTAAACATTAAAAAAATGTAGACATTTAAGAAAATATTTGGTAAATTTAATTAAAGTTAACTCATAAGGAAGGGGATTCAATAATTCATAAAAATATGGCAAATATTAGGGAAGAGGACAGATGAACAGAACCTCTAATTTTTTTCTTTGGTTCTTTATTCTTGCTATTTAAACATGACGTTTTTGGTAGCGTGGGGTCTTTAAAAAGCCACAGTAAAATTAGCCTATAATCTGCCCTCTTATCTAAAGTGCAATTAACCATGTACTTCCATAAAGTGTCATTGTGGTTTAGAAGTTAACCTATGCGTTTCAGTGAAAATCATAACTAAAATGATCTAACATTAGTCAGCTATAGTAACAATCACTGGGGTAATTTTTACAATTCTAATGTCTGAAAGTTTGGTCATTGCATTGAAAAACTTTATGTTGGTCCATATGTTTTTTTCCATATGAATCCAGAAGAGGATACCTGATTTATGTCCATCAATGTAAGATTTTTTTATTATTTATTTTGGCAACACCAATCAACTGGCCCACTAAGTAATAGAGCTGCTGCTCTTTTGGTCTATGCTAGGTTTCAGAAGTAAGTTTGGGCTTAGTAGGTACAGAATACTTTGATTTTATCAGTTTGATTGTCAGTCCAAATACCTAAGTATGTCTTGGGATTTAGAACCTTACCTGGACCATGGTCTCCAGCTCTCGCTGCTGAAGCTTGTTCCATTGAACACGTGTCATCCTTGTCAATCAGCTCACACTGTGTATTATCAGCTGCTGTGAAAACCAAAAATATCATGAATATTTAGACTTAAAAAAAACCCAATAGATCTAGATCAATGATGACTGGTCGCAGTTGTGTTTCCGGGGTCACTCAAGGTATCATGACAACAAATAATTTTACTTACTGGTTTTTCTTTTTTGGCTACTCCATTTTTTCTTGGGTCGTTTTGGCAAACATTGCCCCATTATGTAGCTTACTGTGAAGAAGTAACACATGAAAGATAATTTTAGGAAATTTTGTCTTTATCTTTTGTTTTTTATACTCTGTAGGCTGAATAATAAAAAATAAGAACATTGGCACAAATGAATGCAATGCAGAGTAGTGGCCCAGTACTAGTGGCCCAGCACTTTGGCATGATCTCACTCCAATACAAGTGTGGCTGTGATAGCATACTTGTAGCTTACCAAGAATCTAACTTTTTTGTTTTTTCGTATTTGCGATTGAAGTTTCAAAACAAAAAATTTAACAACTGCGCTGACACAAAATCAATGTATGATGGCTATCTGGAATTCTCTTAACTATCTCTGTAACACATTATGAACACAAGAACACATTAAGTGCAGTTCACACAGTGAACATTACTCTGACCTAACCTATGCTAAATCAAACAATGTGGAATTACAAGCTACAACATTAAGACAATGATACAAGGCACAATAAGTGCAGGAAGTATGTGTAGCATGAAAGAGGGGAATTTAAGTGATAGAAATGTTCTGCAGAATGGTTACAGTTAGTTAATCCAGGTGTAGTCTGAAGAGATGCGTCTTCAGACCACGGCAGAAGATGGGCAATGAGGTACTGGTTCGTAGAGGGACAGGGAGTTCGTTCCACCAATGGGAAGCTAGGGTGGAGAAGCTCAGTGGTAGGGATTAGCGAGAAACTTTTATGGATGAAATGGCTTTAACCCTTTCTAGTTTGTTTGCACACTGGTAGCCTACAGTTTAAGCTACTAATACATGCTCTCAGCTTTCCGCATTAATATTTATTCTACATTAATATTTTTCAACATTTAACCCCTAGGCTGCTTCGTAGCAGCTGGACCCTTCTCCCTTGGGAAAATGCCCATTCATTTCTTGTTTTTTATTTCTGTAAACGATTGGCCAAAAAGTACGCAGATCGCATCCCTATCTGTTTTCAATGCTGAGTTTAATCGCATATTGTTGATTAACTTGATGAAACGAAAAGATAAGTTAAAACAGCGTTTTTACGGACCACATTTTTACATCATTCTATCGTCGGTTAAATTAGCTTCATTTTATGATGAAGAAAAATTAATCACACTTGTATCTGAACGTCTAAATTATTGCATTGATTAATTATTACAATTAGTTCAATACAAATTGCATGGTACAGTTGAATGAAAGCAAAAATCTATTTTCCACTGAGTTACCTTTGAACAAATGACGAGTTCCTCCTGGTGATTTAAATACAGGAGCTATTTGCGTTCCTCCTCAGTTCTTCAACTGCACGATCAAACAGTGGATCCTTGCGACTTGGCAGGCTGGTCTATAACGGGAGCAAGAAGGCGGGGCGACATAATTTTACTTTCAGTTTTCATTCTGATCCATAGTTTGAAGTTCAGTTGAATCACACGTATCCATAGGTTATACTTAATATCTGTTTCAACAGTGTTCCATTTTTAAAAAAATGATTATCACTGCAATCACAAGAGATTGATCATAATGTACAAGTCAAAAACATAAAAGGCCTTTAACAATCCAATCCGTGTTATAAAGAAAATATGTTCTCAATCAGCTTGCTTCGTTATAGTATTCATTCTTAGGAAATTAACACTTGGATTTTAACAGTTTTATAAGTTACGAATAAACCACTGAACAGTGTTTATTGTAAATACAGTATGTCTTGCATTAGTTTATAGGAACACATCTTAACTATGTTTTATTGCACGCAAACACTGTTCGTGCTCATACAAAAAACCTATACAAAGTTGAAATAACATTTTATAAAACTCCTAAAAGCGACCATTCCCTTAATTTTGCCAGTGGTTGTAAGGAAACCATGAATGCCTGCTGATACTACAGCCTTCCCCGGTTTAAGTATTCATTCTTAAGAAATGAACACATGGATTTTTAAACTGTTTTTAAGTTACAGATAAAGCACGGAACAGTATATTTTACATGTCTCTTCGATTCGTTTATAGGAGTCTTCCAGCTGCTTTAGAAATGACTTCACTGAATAAGTATTTGACTTCTTCACGTCAGGCCTTTTTTTTGGCTGTAGGCTTGGAGAGAGAGGCAGAGACCGCACTACTGTCATCCGCCGCCGTTACCGTTGTTCTCGACAATTCTCTCGGAAGGAACGACGGGATTTTTCCCAGTCGTGATAATGCATGGATGCACACTTCAAATTCTGATCAAACGGAGTGCGCATCCGTGCATACTGTTTTCCCCACAGTATGCAGTTTGGGACACAGCCTGTGTCTCTTTTCTGCTTCCATACGGGGTTAGGGGTTAGGGTTAGGAAAACTGTAAGTCTGAGGGTTGAGGCAAGTTTACGGTTGTGTTCAGCAGCTTGATGAAAGGTTAGGACATGGGTTCGTTTTTTCATTTTGGACATGCCAAAAATTTTCTCTAGTTGCATGTGTACCTATGACCATAGAACAGTGGTGTCAAACTCGTTGCCATGGAGGGCCGTGTGTATGCAGGTTTTCATTCCAGCCTCAGATCTTGATTATATAATTAGTTAAATTATTTGCTGAATTAGGGATGCAGGTTTGTGCACAATGGTGACCCGACGTCTATGGTGACCCGCATTGTCTAAATAAAAATTTTCTTATATTCTGTGCTTCAATGCAGTTAAACGCATATGGCTGAATGAGTAATTGGACTCAATTAAGGCAGCATTAATTGGTTGGAATGAAAACCTGCATACACACGGCCCTCCATGGCAACGAGTTTGACACCACTGCCATAGAAAGATGTATAATATGTGCATATTTTTTTCAGGGGGGAGGAGAAAGACCTCAAACATATAATTTTGCATTTGTATTACTTTATTCATATTATTTACTTTGTTTTTCATCAATTTAAAATGAGTAATCGGATGTCTTCAAAGGTACCTATTATCATGGTTCTGTGTTTCTGTCTCTGTTTTTCCTTGTTGGGCCGCCAGATGGTGGCACTTCTGTTTTGTGTCCTGCTCGTTCCCCTGTTAATTGTATTATTGCTTTCAATTATTTTATTATTGTTTCTGAATGTGTCTCGTTGTTCCCACCCCGTCCTGGTTTGATTGTTAATTGTGCCCTCCTGTGTCTTGTTGGTTTTCAGTCTATTTAAGTTCTTTTCCGGTTGACTCACGTGCTGGTTCCTTGTGTTTGTTTCCGACTTGTGCTTGTTCCAGACCTGCATGTATCTTCTTGTGTTTCTTTTATGTGTTTGCTGGTGTGTTCCACATGCCTGTACCTGGCCTGCTTGTGTTCTGTTCTGTGTTTTTTTGTTCTTAAGAATTTTTTGAGTTTGTTGTTTTGCCCTTTGGCCTTATCTGTTCCCTGTTTGTTTGCCTTTTTGTTGTAGTAAAGTTCCTGTTTGTATCTATCCTTTTGAGTTTTGTGTGATTTTTTTTCACTCTGCGCCTGGGTCCTAACCCCCCTGAACTGTGACACCTATGGCTTCAATTAGGTTTTAGGGCTCGGTTAGGGTTAGAACAATTATAAGCGAGGGTTGTGGCAAGTTTACAGATGTGTTCAGCAGTTTGAAGAAAGGTTAGGACATGGGTCCGTTTTGGACTTTGGATGAGTCAAATGTTCTCTGGTAGCATGGGTGCATATGACCATTAAAAGATGTGTAATAGATATTTATATATATTTTAAATTACCTTAAACACTATTTTGAATTTTTATTGTATTCATGACATTTATTTAAAAAAATAAACATTTTCAAAGGAGTAATTTGATTTTTAACAAATATGCCTATGGCTTCAATTATGTTTTAGGGCTCATCTTAGAGATCAGCTAGGGTTAGGGGTAGGGGTACATTTTGGATTATAGTTTGTGAGAAAATGTTCAGAAGATTTAAGTGTTTTTACTGGTTTTTGGTGCGTTTCAGGCAATAGAGCAAGTGATTCGTTTTCATTTCTTATTGTCTCACATTGTCTCAGAGGCTTAAATTGGTTTCTGGCTTAAATTGGTTTCTAGCTGAAAGGAAACCATAAAAAGCTGCAGATACAGTGGTCCTCCAAGGCTTGAGTTTGTCACTTATGGTATGAATTAGATATTGTTCGATGTGGCCATGAAGCACGAACTCCAGGTCGGTCGGCCCAAACCGCAGTGTATGCATTCTACCACTAGATGGCGAAATCGTTTAATCCAAATCAGTCGCTGCCAAAGGAGTCACGAGACAGCCAGATATACAGACATAGCAGATATAAGGGTCGAAGGTAGTTTCCTGAGTTGATATAACAAATAAACTGATGTACACAGTGGAATTGCCAGGAGTACAAAGAACACGTTCACTTTCAGCCAATGTTACTTTTGATTTGGGCAGCCATGTGACAAAATTTACTTTAGGACGAGAGCAACCTTGCCAACAGGTGTCAGTGTTGGTACATAAAAGTATCGGAGCGGATCTCACAGGACTGTCAGAACTTGTGGCCCTCATTACATTACTAGACCATTTTTACACCTTCATAAACAAAACATGGAGTATACATGACGTAAGAATACCCAACACACAAATACTAATACACCATGCAAATATCGATTTGGCTATCAGCAATGGATTCCTTTATGATTACAGTTCCAGTACTAATGCAAATTTGGTCAGCTTGTGTGACGAACTGCAAAATTAATCATAGTCAAGTACTAAAACATAAATCTGACTTTTGCAGGAAAAGGATCATGTAATATATTAAAAACAGTTCTTTGTGCTTCTTATATTCAGTACTTCCAGTTAAGTATTTCAAGAAAAAATATTTTCATTTTAAGCATTTAACAATTCCATTGACAGTTCAAAGTGTCTGTCACCCTCTGCCTCTCTCTCTCTCTTTCTCTCTCTCTCTCTATATATATATATATATATATATACAGCAGTATATGGAACTGCATTTCACTATTAGAAAATATATATAAAATATATTGTGCCAGCTATTACAAATAGGTTTTTGTATTTTAAGCAATGCACATGTTTTTTTTAGGCCGCGGAATAAAATGAAGTTGCTTTGAGATGTTAATGCAAAATAACAATTTATGAAGTTTCCACTCCTGGCTAGGGGGCTACTGTAAGTCCATTGGGGTCCCCTATGTCAACAACTTTGACCTGTTCTGGGCAAGGCCTTCCCTTCTCAAACGAGATGGTCTCCACCCAAACAGGACGGGGGCCCAGTTTCTGTCAGACAACATAAACACCTGCCTCAGACATTGATGTTTTTATACGGTAGGAAATAATTCCTCTGGACTACTGTCTTCTACTGTTTATTATATTAGTACTATCATCTCCTACTGTAATAATAAAATGGACAGCAATAGACCACTTCTAGGATCTAATAAGAACAACTTAACATCAGTCTCTTTGAAAAGTAAACTGATTCAAAGTAACAGCCCAGACAGATTGAGTATGGCACTTTTTAATGTACGTTCACTTTCTTATTAATGACCTTATTACGGAGCGCAGACTGGACTGTATGTTTTTAACCGAAACCCTGCTCAGCACTGACGGACCAGCCGCTCTTATTGAGGCCTCTCCCCCGAACTATTGTTCCTCCCACTCCTGTAGACAAGGGGAAAAGGGCGGTGGGACCGCGACTATACTCTCAGCTGCTCTTGCCGGCAGGGGCATATCTTTGGGGGACTTTTGTTCATTTGAGCATCATGCCATTATGCTCAGGTGTCAGCCTCCTGTGCTGGTAGTAACTTCATACAGGCCTCCCAAGCAATGCCCCCTCTTCCTAGCCGACTTTGCAGAATTCTTATCTATTATCCACAGTAATCATGATAAAAGCATTATCATAGGTGATTTTAGCCTCCACGTGGATAATAAGTCTGATTCCAAAGCCATGGAATTTATAAATATTCTGAGTTATATGGATTTTACTCATTGTGTCACTGGACCCACCCATAGCCACGGCCACACCTTAGATCTGGTGATAACACATGGACTTACTGTTGATGTATCCTCTATTGTTGATATGGCTATGTCTGATCATTATTGTGTATTCTTTTCGGTTATAGCGTGCACAGCACAGAAAAATACAGAACGCCTTGTTAAAAAACGGTGTCTCACCCCTGAGATTGCTGCAAATTTCATGACCCGTTTAGAAAGTATACCAGCAGTTATTCTACCCTCCTCATGTGATGATCTGGTAAATCACCTAATTACCAAACTAAGGACAACTATTGACACTGTTGTCCCTGGCAAACAAAAAAAGGCCAACCCCAAACAGAGAGCCCCCTGGAAAAATGACGAAATGACTAAATTAAAGAGAAATTGTCATGTATCAGAACAAAAATGGAGAAAGTCTAAATTACATGTCCACCATGACATTTTCCGTGAGCATCTTGGTGTGTACAATAAGGCAATCAGAAATGCTAGACAAGCTAATTTCTCCAAACTGATCAGTGATAATCAGAACAATCCAAAAATCCTGTTCTCAACAATTGACTGTCTGATTAACCCCGTCCCCTTAGACTTCCGGCGATCTTTTGTCCACATCCAGATCTTTACAGTTTGCAGCATACTTCAGAGATAAGAACCACCATCAGGTCTGGTATTGCTCAGCTACGGAGTGATACCTTAGAATCCCCTGCCTCACTATGTGAGGTAACCCTAGAGTCTTTTGCCCTGGTTGACACTGAAATGCTTATGAAGATAGTATCACAGCTTGATCCCTCCACTTGCCTTCTTGATCCTATCCCCACTACCTTTTTAAAACAATTTTTAACAGTTTATCAGATGAGATCCAAGCCACCATTAACTATTCTTTATAGACAGGTGTTTGTCTAACCGCACTTAAGACTGCTGTGGTGAAACCCCTCCTGAAGAAAAACAACCTTGACTCATCAGTCCTCAGCAATTTGACCAATTTCTAATATTCCTTTTTTTAAGCAAAATTTTAGAGAAATTTGTTTTTAAGCAGTTAAATTATTTTCTTACCTCAAAATTTTATTCAGGCTTTCAGGCCCATCACAGAACAGAAACGGCCTTGGTAAAGGTTGTGAACGACCTTAGAATCAACTTGGACACCAAAAAACTCTCAGTCCTTGTTCTCCTTGACCTGAGTGCAGCTTTTGATACGGTCGACCACAATATTCTCATAGACAGACTATATAAATGTGTTGGCCTCTCTGGCACTGTTCTTAACTGGTTTACATCTTACCTCACAGGTAGAGAATTTTTTGTTGCCCTCGATGAACTCTCCTCTAAGAACCATGACATCAACTGTGGCATACCACAAGGCTCGATCCTAGGTCCAGTCCTTTTCAGTCTGTATATGCTGCCCCTTGGCAGTATCGTCAGGAGACATGGCATCAATTTTCAGTTACACTGATGACACTAAACTCTGTATTGCGGTGTCTGCTGATGACACAAGCCCTATTGATGCCCTCCATAAGTGTATTTTAGACATTAATGCTTGGATGGCTCAGAACTTCCTTCAGCTCAACCGGGACAAAACAGAGGTACTCGTCATTGGAGCAGAGGCACAGAGAGAGAAACTGACCTCTAAATTGAAGTCACTGGCACTCAGTCCCAGGCACCAGGCTTAAAACCTAGGTGTCATTGTGGCAAACACGCCTGCCAGAGGCCACCGAAGTGGCTTTCCTTGGGGCCCTCCAGCACAGAAACACAGGGAGATGACGTTCAAGCAGTCCAGATTTATTTGTAAGGGTTTGGCAAGATGGTAACGCCAAATGAGCAGATGTAAAAACCCTGTCATGACAGAGAGCCTCCCCTGTGTGGGTGGGGATGGCAGATTTAACCTGTGCGCACTGATTACCTCAGTACGCACAGGTGCAGCCACTCCTGTTCCTGGGTCCAATTAGCCTGGCCAATTCTCTCATTCTTAACCAATCATCCAATTGGCCAGGTCTAATTAGCTTGACCCAGGGCAGGTGTGGCTGCTTAAACCAGCCATCCCCACACCACAGTCATCATAGATTCTAATTTAATTTTCAATGTCCACATCAGGAATGTGACCAAATCTGCCTTTTGTCACTTAACAAATATTGCCAGAGTGAGTCCGTTTCTCTCCCAGGCCAATACTGAGAGACTAGTGCACGCTTTTATCACTAGTAGGCTGGACTATTGTAATGCTCTCCTTTCTGGTATACCAAAAACAGCCATAGATCAACTCCAACTTATACAAAATTCAGCTGCTTGTGTGTTGACCAGAACCAGAAGGAGAGCACACATTACACCTGTTTTAAAATCACTGCACTGGCTACCTGTTAGTTTTAGAATTGATTTTAAGATTATTTTATTGGTCTACAAATCACTAAATGGCCTCGCTCCCGACTACATGTCTGACATGGTTTTAAGATACCTACCCACTAGATCCCTCAGGCCCTCTGGTGGTTGTCTCTTGGTTGTTCCAAGGGTCCGGTCTAAGACCCACGACGAGGCTGCTTTTAGCCACTATGCCCCCAGCCTGTGGAACGGCTTGCCGGAGGACCTCAGGGTGGCAGAGAGTGTGGATATCTTTAAAAGAAAACTTAAAATACACCTTTTTAGCCTGGCTTTTATCTAGTGTGTGTTGATTACGACTGCTCTTTTACTGTTATTTCTTATTTTATTATTAGTTTTATTATACTAGATTTTATTTATCCATTTTCATGTTTTTTTATTTAAACTCATGTCCGTTTTTAACCTACTCGTATTTCCGCTTTGTATGTTCAGCACTTGGAGTTGCATTTGATGTATGACGTGCTATATAAATAAAGTTTGATTTCAACGTTTTGTGATTATGTACTTGTTCGACGGTCCCCACATCCGTCCTCTTCTGGAAGCAGTTGGTGATGTTTGCTGTGTGTCTCGCTGTAGTTTTTTCTTTGCATTTCGAAGCAAAAGCTGTGCTATAAAAAAATAATAGCTGTGAAACGTGCTTCTTTAGGTTTTATTTTGACACCCTCGTCGATGTCTGAATATTGAATATCTAACGTAATCTCTATGGTTTACGGTACACGCAGCCTACTTTTTTTACTTTCTCTTTCTACACTTGCGCTTTACAAGAAATCACGTGATCAGAAATAGGCTACAGTGTTTCCCAAGCCGGCAGTCATGCCTGAATATGATTTCCTGGATATGTTTTAGACACTTTTTGTTGGCATTGTGCGTTGGTCTGGATAAAAGTTTCTCATTAATGGCAGTAAAGAAAGACCGTTGGCACTTCATGTTGATTGAGCCGTTTTACAACCAACTTTTAAAAAAAAGTCTTTGTCACCCTGGTGTATATGTCCCAGCGTTTCCTTTTTAAAAAAATAAGCTGTTTCACACACCGCTCTAAGAAGATTGGTAAAAGGCAAAAACAGTGTGAAGCAGAAGAATGACGAGTCGTACAAGAATCCGTACTGCTTAAATTTGAGTGTTCACAGGAAACGTTTGATAACACTACGATTCTGGAGTTGAAGAAAAAAATAATTGCTACGACTCTCAGGTAATCAATCTATTTTCTAAATGATTTTTTCTTAATTATCTCTCTGAATTCATTAACCTGGCCTTTTCCTAGTGTTCTGTACAATGAATGAGAGTTAACATTGGGTAATAATTCTAAATATATTGACTCCTCGCAGTGGAAAATATAAATAAATGTAAGTCTACTGCCAGAAAATACCTGAGCAGAGTGAATTTGTGTTTGGTAATTTAATTCTTGAACTAAACAATTAATAGTTTTTTTCCCCAATGAACATCTTGGTATTTTTTAATTAATCAGATAACACACACACATGCACAAACACACACACGCACCACATATGCACACACACTAGCATGATTTAATGTGCTTCTCAAACGTTTTACCTTTTACCTTTATGTCCAAGAATATTTGAAGTACTAAACCACTGCTCAATAGTTTGTTTTATCTATCAAACAGAGTTTCATACAGCCTATTTCAGAAGTGTTAAGGGTGTATATGAGTACGGAGTGTAAATTCCTAAAAAAAAAAGAAGCTTAATATATTATTTGTGTTAAACTTGGCCATATACAAATATTTTCTAATGAAATTTCAACAATCATTGCTGATTGTGATATTATGTTGCACGTTACCAATAAAAAACAAACAAACGTCACCCCCCTGCTCACTGACCTCCACTGGCTGCCTGTTATGGCTCGCATCAAATGTAAGACTTTGGTGCTTGCATACCAGGCAGCCAAGGGGTCAGCACCAGGATACATCCAGAGGATCATCAGACCCCACACACCAGCCAGACCTCTCCATTCTGCCACCTCTGGACGCTTGGCACCTCCCCCTCTTCGTGTCTGTACTTCCCGCTCGCGTCTGCTGTCTGTCCTGGCCCCTCGCTGGTGGAATGACCTTCCCGTGGCGGTCAGAACAGCAGAGAATCTGACTACCTTTAAACGCAGACTAAAGACTCATCTCTTCAGGCTGCACCTCTCCCCACCCCTCCCTAGTCTCTAGTTTAACTCAATGTACCTAGTTAGGCTAATGCGATCACATTAGTTTTTATTTGGCAGGATTGTTTTTGTCTGATTCTGATTAGGCAAATGTGATTTCAGTGCTAGTTTGTACTTTCCAGGATTGTTTGTTTGTTTGCTGAACAGGTTACCCTACAGGGTTGGAGTCCTGATCTATGTGGTCACTTCTGGCACTACGATCTTTACTTCACTCTAGTGTGTTTTGCACCTCTGCACCTTGAACTGATGCACTTGTTGTACGTCGCTCTGGATAAGAGCGTCTGCTAAATGCCTATAATGTAATAAAACGTGAATGAACTTGTCGAAATTTAATTGACATTAATGTATGCATTCACAAACTTGAATGTGAAATGTGTAGGCCTGAATGTTTACTCTTGAGACAAAGGATGATCTGCACACCTTTTTATTCATCTTAGGTTTGGACCCGGAGTCAATATGTTTGTTTTGATCTATCGCTGGGGATATGAAGAACGTGTTGTGGTTACGGGATCGGAACGGTCTGAGTGCGCAGTGATTACCTCACTACGCACTGGTGCAGCCACTCCTGTTCCTGGGTCCAATTAGCCTGGCCAATTATCTAATTCTTCACCAATTATCCAATTGGCCAGGTCTAATTAGCTTGACCCAGGGCAGGTGTGGCTGCTTAAACCAGCCATCCCCACACCAACCTGTAATGTAATGTAATGTAATAAAACGTGAATGAACTTGTCGAAATTTAATTGACATTAATGTATGCATTCACAAACTTGAATGTGAAATGTGTAGGCCTGAATGTTTACTCTTGAGACAGAAGGATGATCTGCAACACCTTTTTTATTCATCTTTTAGGTTTGGACCCGGAGTCAATACGTTTGATTTTTGGATCTATTCAGCTGGAGGATATGAAAACGTTTTCTGATTACGGTATCCGGAACGGGTCTGTAGTGCACCTGGTCAGGAGAATGTCGGGGAGCGGCGGCGATCCGGAGCCTCGGGAGGTGGCCGGCACTGCGGCCAGGGCTGGGGACAGGCCTGGGGCCAGGCCTGGGGCCCATCCGCTCGTGTGTAACGTGATGTAACAGTCAATGTCCCACGTCGTCTGCGAGAAACGTCCGCCCCCTTTGACAAGAACATGGCTGCCAATCTGACTGCAAGAAACATCCGCTCCTTACGAAAAGAACATGGCTGCCAATCTGACTGCAGAAAACCTGTACACAGAACTTCATTGAGAAACATCGTCGCAATCATACAACATCGACCCGTACGTATCAACGTGATCGTAAGGAACATATGTACATCTGTACTGTGTGTATATGTAGTTAAAGCTAGTAATATTACCCATTATGCAATAACTGAATATTGATTACACTGAAAACATATAAAAGGGGTAGAAAACTGATTTGACATAATTATCAATAAAATATAAGATCTTGGGATAACCTACATAGTTAACTTTTTACATTTTATTATTATTTCTTTTACATACATCTGACACGCTTGTCATTTGTTTTGTAATGTATTTAAGTGAATTCTTTCACCCCTCTACAAAGCTTTGACAGCTTTGAGGCTATATTGTTCGTTGATCTTGGCTAATTAAAGGTGCAGTATGTAAGTTTGTTGCAAGAAAACTCTTGTTCATATTTGGTTAAATGTCCTTCACATCCTGACAGATATTTATAAATTGCTAGGTCTAAGAAAACAATCCAGTCTCTCTGACAGCCCCAGGCTCTGAAATCAGCCACTGCTAATTTCACTGCGCCCGAATCTTAACAACCAATCAGGACAGCTATCTGCAATACCTCCTGTTGCACATTCACAGTCTTGTCAGTGTATGTGGGGCAGAGTGGGGCAGGGCGGGGGCAGGGCGGGGGCAGGGTGGGGCAGGTTGGGGCGGGGAGGGGGGGGCGAGGCTACACAGATAAGAGCAGAGCAACGCTAACATTACCCCAGACAGTGCTAAAGCTGGACCTCCAAATGAAGCGAAACTCCGGTAATACGTTGTCTTATCTTACATACTTATATGTCCCAGCGTTTCCTTTTTTAAAAAATAAGCTGTTTCACACACCGCTCTAAGAAGATTAGTAAAAGGCAAAAACAGTGTGAAGCAGAAGAATGACGATTTTCCAAATTACTGTGAAAGAAAACGGCGGAGAATCCGTACTGCTTAAATTTGAGTGTTCACAGGAAACGTTTGACAACACTACGATTCTGGAGTTGAAGAAAAAAATAATTGCTGAACATCTACGACACTCAGGTAATCAATCTATTTTTTAAATGATTTTTTCTTAATTATCTCTCTGATATCATTAACCTGGCCTTTTCCTAGTGTTCTGTACAATGAATGAGAGTTAACATTGGATAATAATTCTAAATATATTGACTCCTCCCACTGGAAAATATAAATAAATGCAAGTCTACTGCCAGAAAATACCTGAGCAGAGTGAATTTGTGTTTGGTAATTTAATTCTTGAACTAAACAATTAATAGTTTTTTCCCCCAATGAACATCTTGGTATTTTTTAATTAATCAGATAACACACACACACACACACGCACGCACCACACATGCACACACACTAGCATGATTTCATGTGCTTCTCAAACGTTTTACCTTTTACCTTTATGTCCAAGAATATGTGAAGTACTAAAACCACTGCTCAATAGTTTGTTTTATCTATCAAACAAAGTTTCATACAGCCTATTTCAGAAGTGTTAAGGGTGTAAATGAGAACGGAGTGTAAATTCCTAAAACAAAAAAAGCTTAATATATTATTTGTGTTAAACTTGGCCATATACAAACATTTTCTAATGAAATTTCAACAATCATTGCTGATTGTGATATTATGGTGCACGTTACCAATGAAAAACAAACAAACGTCACCCCCCTGCTCACTGACCTCCACTGGCTGCCTGTTATGGCTCGCATCAAATTTAAGACTTTGGTGCTTGCATACCAGGCAGCTAAGGGGTCAGCACCAGGATACATCCAGAGGATCATCAGACCCCACACACCAGCCAGACCTCTCCATTCTGCCACCTCTGGACGCTTGGCACCTCCCCCTCTTCGTGTCTGTACTTCCCGCTCGCGTCTGCTGTCTGTCCTGGCCCCTCGCTGGTGGAATGACCTTCCCGTGGTGGTCAGAACAGCAGAGAATCTGACTACCTTCAAGCGCAGATTAAAGACTCATCTCTTCAGGCTCCCAACTCCTCCCTAGCCTCTAGTTTAGCTCAATGTACCTAGTTAGGCTAATGCGATCACGTTAGTTTTTATTTGGCAGGATTGTTTGTCTGATTCTGATTAGGCAAATGTGATTTCAGTGCTAGTTTGTACTTTCCAGGATTGTTTGTTTGTTTTCTGAACAGGTTACCCTACAGGGTTGGAGTCCTGATCTATGTGGTCACTTCTGGCACTACGATCTTTACTTCACTCTAGTGTGTTTCTTTTGCACCTCTGCACCTTGAACTGATGCACTTGTTGTACGTCGCTCTGGATAAGAGCGTCTGCTAAATGCCTATAATGTAATAAAACGTGAATGAACTTGTCGAAATTTAATTGACATTAATGTATGCATTCACAAACTTGAATGTGAAATGTGTAGGCCTGAATGTTTACTCTTGAGACAGAAGGATGATCTGCAACACCTTTTTTATTCATCTTTTAGATGAGGACCCGGAGTCAATACGTTTGATTTTTGCAACTGCTCCGATGGAGGATATGAAAACGTTTTCTGATTACGGTATCCGGAACGGGTCTGTAGTGTGCATGAACAGGAGAATGCCGGACGGCGTTGTGGAGCTTCCGCCCCCGTGTAACGTGATGTAACAGTCAATGTCCCTCGTCGTCTGCGAGAAACGTCCGCCCCCTTTGACAAGAACATGGCTGCCAATCTGACTGCAAGAAACATCTGCTCCCTTCGACAAGAACATGGCTGCCAATCTGACTGCAAGAAACATCTGCTCCCTTCGACAAGAACATGGCTGCCAATCTGACTGCGAAAACTGCCAGAACTTCTTGAACCCTCGTCGCAATCATCAAAGACACACGTACGATCCTGTGGAAGTAAAGGAACATATGTACATCTGTACTGTGTGTATATGTAGTTAAAGCTAGTAATATTACCCATTATGCAATAACTGAATATTGATTACACTGAAAACATATAAAAGGGGTAGAAAACTGATTTGACATAATTATCAATAAAATATAAGATCTTGGGATAACCTACATAGTTAACTTTTTACATTTTATTATTTTTTCTTTTACATACATCTGACACTCTTGTCATTTGTTTTGTAATGTATTTAAGTGAATTCTTTCACCCCTCTACAAAGCTTTGACAGCTTTGAGGCTATATTGTTTGCTGATCTTGGCTAATTAAAGGTGCAGCATGTAAATTTGTTGTAAGAAAACTCTTGTTCCTATTTCGTTAAATGTCCTTCACATCCCGACAGATATTAATAAATTACAATCCAGTCTCTCTGACAGCCCTAGGCTCTGAAATCAGCCACTGCTAATTTCACAGCGCCCGAATCTTAATAATCAATCAGGACAGCTATCTGCAATGCCCCCTGTTGCACATTCACAGTCTTGTCAGTGTATGTGGGGCAGAGTGGGGCAGAGTGGGGCAGGGCGGGGGCAGGGGGTGAGGCTACACAGATAAGAGCAGAGCAACGCTAACATTACCACAGATAGTGCTAAAGCTGGACCTCCAAATGAAGCGAAACTCCGGTAATACGTTGTCTTATCTTACGTTTACAGGCGTCAAAATTACACAGCAAACTGACACACTACGCCTTTTTTAAGTATCAATGTGCTGAATGTGGAAAGCATTATAAATGTATAGGATAATTTAAATGTAAAGTTCATTCTCTAATTATCATGTTGGGATTTTGATCCCCACTAACCTCTTCGCACCATTGAGGGGTGTGGGGGGTGGGGGGTGTTTGGCATCTGTGTGACAATTACACCACAGGGGGCAGTTGTGATGTTTTTCGTATCTACTCATTATTTACAGTTGTATCAAGCATTTTCATGCCATTTTAGTAATTGGCGCCACAGTAAATACATATAGCGGACGGAGTGTGGCACAGTGGGTAAGGAACTGCGCTTGTAACCGAAAGGTCGCAGGTTCGATTCCCGGGTAAGGACACTGCCGTTGTACCCTTGAGCAAGGTACTTAACCTGCATTGCTTCCGTATATATCCAGCTGTATAAATGGATACAAATGTAAAGTGCTATGTAAAAAAAAAAGTTGTGTAAGTCGCTCTGGATAAGAGCGTCTGCTAAATGCCTGTAATGTAATGTAATGTAATGTAATATACAGGGCCAAACGTTATGTGGACACCTTCTCCCAATAGGTGTGGAAAAGCAGTGAGAGGGAGAAAAGTGGATAATTGGCAGCACCTGTAATGCAGACTAATTAATTCTCAGCATGAATTCTCTCTCTCTCTCTCTCGCTCCTTCTTTCTTTATCCTTCTTCACCCAGGGCTTTTTTTTCTTTGGCTGTAGGCTTGGCGTGGCCATGAAGCACCAACTCCAGGTCGGTTGGCCCAAACCGCAGTGTATGCATTCTACCACTAGATGGCGAAATCGTTTAATCCAAATCAGTCGCTGCCAAAGGAGTCACGAGACGGCCAGATATACAGACATAGCAGATATAAGGGTCGAAGGTAGTTTCCTGAGTTGATATAACAAATAAACTGATGTACACAGTGGAATTGCCAGGAGTACAAAGAACACGTTCACTTTCAGCCAATGTTACTTTTGATTTGGGCAGCGATGTGACAAAATGTACTTTAGGACGAGAGCAACCTTGCCAACAGGTGTCAGTGTTGGTACATAAAAGTATCGGAGCGGATCTCACAGGACTGTCAGAACTTGTGGCCCTCATTACATTACTTGACCATTTTTACACCTTCATAAACAAAACATGGAGTATACATGACGTAAGAATACCCAACACACAAATACTAATACACCATGCAAATATCGATTTGGCTATCAGCAATGGATTCCTTTATGATTACAGTTCCAGTACTAATGCAAATTTGGTCAGCTTGTGCGACGAACTGCAAAATTAATCATAGTCAAGTACTAAAACATAAATCTGACTTTTGCAGGAAAAGGATCATGTAATATATTAAAAACAGTTCTTTGTGCTTCTTATATTCAGTACTTCCAGTTAAGTATTTCAAGAAAAAATATTTTCATTTTAAGCATTTAACAATTCCATTGACAGTTCAAAGTGTCCGTCACCCTCTGCCTCTCTCTCTCTCTCTCTCTCTCTCTCTATATATATATATATATATGTGCACACATATCGTTTTTTCCTCTTTTTTGTTGGCCAAACAAACATTTAATCAATTTTACAGGTCGGCACTTAAAGTGCAACATTTAGACAACAAGCTAGGACGGTATACTTTCTGCCGAGTGTTGATTTTTCCGTCTGTAAACTTTACGTCGTGCCTCAGCACATTGTGATGAATGGAAGTCACTCAGTTCTCGAGGCAGCTTCAGCCAACCGCGCTCGGCTCCAACAAGGTCGCTTAGAGCCCGCGGGCTTGACTGCAGCGGAGGAGGAGGAGGAAACGGCACATCTGGCACGAGGAAGGTTTTTTTTTTTTTTTTAATACTTCTTTTCCTGCCTTTCTGCAAACGGGGTTATAGCCACAAGGGACGATCGAGCCACCACGTCTGCAACTGAGAGAGAGAGAGAGAGAGAGAATCAGTGGATCGAAGAAAGAAACAAAGGAAGAACAAAACTGAAAATGCCAATAGTGCGCTGGTCCTTGGCGATGTTGTCCAACCTGGTTTCGCTCTTTTTTTGTTAATGCAAACTTGGCGTTGTTTTTTTATAGCGTTAAATTGTGATATAAGGGAATGTTACGAAACAAACAGTCGTGATTAACGCAAACCCATTTTAATCTGTACTTTTAAAAATTATTTATTACATTCCACTTTTTTCCACACTTTTTGGGAAACTTGTCTTTTGCTGTTTCACACTGAGGAGAACGCTGCTTTTAGCGCTTCACCTCTTATAATAGTTTTTTGTTTTTGTTGAGTTTGTCATGTTTTGACAAAAAGAGAACGCCACAGTAAGGTTACGGTGGACGTTAGAGAGGGGGAAGAAGATTACAGATTACACTTCCGCGGGAGGTGCGTACCAGGAATGGGACCCAGGCTGCTTTTGCTCGCGCTGGCATGCGGGCTCTGCGCGCGAGGAGCTACTACACGACAGGAGGTCAAACCAGAGGTGAGTGTCCCTCATTGTACCGGAATGTCCACAATAGTGTAGTATCACGCGGTCAATCAAGTCGGGTGTAAGGAAGATATGGAAAATTGGAACGGAAGAATGCAAGTTACGTATTTATACAGGTTAATTATTAAGCATGGCATTTTTCTGTACCACATGCATACAAAAATGCTACATTAAAAAAACGAAAACAAAAGTAATGTAACTCAAATGGACGAAATTTACGCAACTGCTCCGGCTTTTGGAAGGTAAACTGCAGTCATGCGTTTACTTTGTTTCAGGTGGCAGTGTGACATAGTGGGTAAGGAACTGGGCATGCAACCGAAAGGTTATAGGTTCGATTCCTAGGTAGAACACTGCGTTGTACCCTTGAGCAAGGTACTGCATTGCTTCAGTATATATCCAGCCGTATAAAATGGATGCAATGTAAAATTCTATGTAAATAGGTTGTGCAAGTCGCTCTGGATAGGAGTGTCTATCTGTTTGGTTTGTTTCAATTTTTAATGGGGGTGACATTCAGGTGTCGGTGCCCCCCGAGCGCACCTTGTCTCTCTCTCTCTCTGTCAGCTGAGAGAAACAGGAAAAGGTGGGAGGATGAGGAAGGGTGAGGAAAAGAAAACGGGATTATCCAAAAAAAGAAGAGGGAGGAAAAGTGGAGACGCTGTGTAAGCAAAAAAAAAAAAGAGAGAGAGAGAGAGAAAAGGACAAAGAAGAAACTGCAACTTCGGGAAAAATGTGATGGCTGCTGTGTTGTGGTGGGGGGGAGTTTTACTCAAGCAGTTGCGGTAATGACTGGGGGGGGGGTAGTGGAGGGGTGGGTGGGTTTTGGGTTGGGAAAATCCTGAAGTCATTGGCTTTGTTCGCAGAGTTGGGGGGGGGGGGGCGGGTGGTAAGGATATGAGGTAACTGAATTGTCCTTTGACTTATAGAGGCCGATGAGGAAGCCAGCTTTGCGTGATGATGGAAAAACCCTATCTGAGACTATGGACAATTAATAGACATTACCAATCGCACCGTATGCACTCTTAATCAAATGCCTACACTCTCCGTCACAGGAGTGCAGTCTGCAGCACGCGCCTGCACCGTGTATGTCACACGCATGCAGTCTGTCCCCTGAGCGTGTGCGCATGCTTTAGTGCATGTTGTGTGCAGTCCGGATGACCCATCCGTTTGCAGCATACCGCAACAAACAAACGCAGTCGCTAAGATTTCGTAAAAAAAAAAAAAAAAAGAAAAAAAAAGACCCATGTGTCACGCTGATTTTTACGTCAGAGCGCGCGGAAGGCGGTGTGTGTGTGTTTCCGCTGATCGGCGTGTCATATCCTGAGGGTCCGGTGTGTCACTTCCTTGTGGGTTTTTGTGACCTAAAGCCCTTTGATATGGGGTGGTGACCAGGACCACCGGCCTTCCAGCCCAAGGGGGGGGGGGGGGCAGGGGGGGAACAGGAGACCCAAAGAAGGGAGGAATCGAGCTCCAAATGGGGGAAGGAGAGAGAGAGAAAAATAGTCACGCTTCTTGTCATGCTTGGAGAAAGACGGAAGTTTGACTTCATTTTCGTGAGATCCTCTGTGTGTGCCCGCGCGCGTGTGAGTGTGTGTGTGTGTGTGAGTGTGTATGTGTGTGTGTGGGGGGGGGGGGCAAGAGGATGGAAATTATGGTTGGTGAAATTAGAATAGGAAGTGAACGGGAGGAGGGCAGTGGGCTGAAGAGAGGAAACAGGAAGTGCTCTCTGTGATGATGTCTGCTCAGCTCCCTCCACTGTGGCGTTGTCTGAGCAGCAGAATAGTTTCATTGTCTGAGAATAATTTTAGGCATTTAGCAGACGCTCACATTTTTTGGAATGTGGTCCCACCAATCCTGCAGAACATTTGCAGATGTGATTCAGATCGTGCACCGTGCCTGATGGACCCCACCAGGGGATTCGAACCTGCAACCGCTGAGCGACAAGCACAGTTCCCTAGCCGCTACGCTACGATGTGTCCACTGGGCCAGAGATTCTGTTCCTTTCTCCGGTGGATAGGAAAAAAAATATGTTGTGGAATAAGCGCACACAACGAGCACAAACACTTGTATACAGCATGTTCTGTGAGTCTCAGCTGTGAGGCTGTGCAGTGTTCTGTGAGACTCAGAGCTTTAAGGCTGTGCAGTGTTCTGTGAGTCTCAACTGTAAGGCTGTGCAGTGTTCTGTGAGTCTCAGCTGTGAGGCTGTGCAGTGTTCTGTGAGTCTCAGCTGTAAGGCTGGGCAGTGTTTTGTGAGTCTCAGCTGTGAGGTTGTGCAGTATGTTCTGTGAGTCTCAGAGCTGTAAGGCTGTGCAGTGTTCTGTGAGTTTCAGAGCTGTGAGGCTGTGCAGTGTTCTGTGAGTCTCAGCTGTAAGGCTGTGCAGTGTTCTGTGAGTCTCAGCTGTAAGGCTGTGCAGTGTTCTGTGAGTCAGAGCTGTAAGGCTGTGCAGTGTTCTGTGAGTCTCAGCTGTAAGGCTGTGCAGTGTTCTGTGAGTCTCAGCTGTAAGGCTGTGCTGTGTTCTGTGAGTCTCAGCTGTAAGGCTGTGCAGTGTTCTGTGAGTCTCAGCTGTGAGGCTGTGCAGTGTTCTGTGAGACTCAGAGCTGTAAGGCTGTGCAGTGTTCTGTGAGTCTCAGCTGTAAGGCTGTGCAGTGTTCTGTGAGTCTCAGCTGTGAGGCTGTGCAGTGTTCTGTGAGTCTCAGCTGTGAGGCTGTGCAGTGTTCTGTGAGACTCAGCTGTAAGGCTGTGCAGTGTTCTGTGAGACTCAGCTGTGAGGCTGTGCAGTATGTTCTGTGAGTCTCAGAGCTGTGAGGCTGTGCAGTGTTCTGTGAGTCTCAGCTGTGAGGCTGTGCAGTGTTCTGTGAGTCTCAGCTGTGAGGCTGTGCAGTGTTCTGTGAGTCTCAGCTGTGAGGCTGTGCAGTGTTCTGTGAGTCTCAGCTGTGAGGCTGTGCAGTGTTCTGTGAGACTCAGCTGTAAGGTTGTGCAGTGTTCTGTGAGTCTCAGCTGTGAGGCTGTGCAGTATGTTCTGTGAGTCTCAGAGCTGTGAGGCTGTGCAGTGTTCTGTGAGTCTCAGCTGTGAGGCTGTGCAGTGTTCTGTGAGTCTCAGCTGTAAGGCTGTGCAGTATGTTCTGTGAGTCTCAGCTGTAAGGTTGTGCAGTGTTCTGTGAGTCTCAGCTGTGAGGCTGTGCAGTGTTCTGTGAGTCTCAGCTGTGAGGCTGTGCAGTGTTCTGTGAGTCTCAGAGCTGTAAGGCTGTGCAGTGTTCTGTGAGTCTCAGCTGTGAGGCTGTGCAGTGTTCTGTGAGTCTCAGCTGTGAGGCTGTGCAGTGTTTTGTGAGACTCAGCTGTGAGGCTGTGCAGTGTTCTGTGAGACTCAGAGCTGTAAGGCTGTGCAGTGTTCTGTGAGTCTCAGAGCTGTGAGGCTGTGCAGTGTTCTGTGAGTCTCAGCTTTGAGGCTGTGCAGTGTTCTGTGAGTCTTGTAGCCCAGCGCTGGACTGGCTGTTGACCAGAATTCTCTGTTTTTTCCATTGGCATCTGAGTCAGTTTTTATCGTCTTCAATTTGAATTTCATCACTCCCTCCCTTCTCTTTCTCTCACTCTCACTCTCAGTTCAATTCAATTCAATTCATCTCTCTTTTTCTCTATCTCCACTCCATTTTCTCTCCATTTACCAACTTCTCTCCCTCTCGATGTTTGTGTCTTTGTGTGCGGTGTGTGTCCATGTGTTTTTTTTATATGTACGTGTGTGTCTATGTATGCCTATCACTGATTAGAAGAAAGTGTGTGCATAAGAGTGGAAGAAAAGATGCAGTTATCTAGGCCAGTGTCACCACACACCAGCAGCTGTAGCAGATAAACTGCCACATTCTGCGCAGTTTCTGACCATGCTTCGTCTTCCCTGACCACGCCCATTTCCCTTGACCACGCCCATTCTCACCTGACCACACTCACATAAACACCATAATGGCTGTGGGCATATTGAAGGGCACCACACATCAAATGGCTGTTTTAACAAAGGAGACAGGACTGGACTGGAATGTCCAGAATATTGCCAATATGGTGTCCGAGAGCGAAACAGAATTAAACTTAAATATGTCTTTTTAATTTTTTTTTTTACTGTGGCCAGTTATATACTTTAGCTCGGGGCAATAAATTACCCCACCGCCAGTCTGGCCGAGCTAACATTCCTAACCCTCCTGGTGTGTCCTCAGAACATCATCTCCCAGGGAGCCCAGCAAAATGTGGCAAGCTGCTCGGGAGTAAACTTCCTGTTCAGTGGATGGATGGTTGAATTGTAACAGAAAGATCTGCCTACTGATTGGTCCCTGGATGTGGTGCCTCAAAAGGACCCCTGCCTGCTCAGTACCTGCTTGAGAGGTCACCACAGTGCTGCGGAAGGGGGAGGGGGGCATCCCTTTTGTAGTTTGAATATTTGGACTTGGCTCCAGAATGAGGTGGGGCGGGTCCCCTGACCACCCAGATCGAAAGGCTTTTTAAGTGAAGACCCTGCCGGGCCTGGCCCAATAAGGGAGGACTTTAATGACCTTCGGTATGCGCTTATTGCACACCACTTTGGTTAAAACTATCTGCCAAATAAATGTAATTTAAATGTAATGACTTCTGGGTAATGAAGTTCAGTGGACCTTTGGTCAGGGCCTGTGTGTCAGTTCTGCCTTGAGGCACACGCTAGTATTAACTGTACAGGGCTGAACTCCAGCGTTCCATTTGGCTGACCACAGCCCTCTGGCAAGTTACCGTGAGGGGAGAGAGAGAACACGAATCTGCAACGATCCAGCAGGCAGTGAGGTGGGCAGCCTTCCACGGGAAGAGGAAGAATGACTGCTGTGTATCTGCCACAGTGTAACAGTGCAAACTGTTCTGTCTGCCACAGTGTAACAGTGCAAACTGTTCTGTGTGCAACAGTGTAACAGTGCAGACTGTTTTAACTGCAACAGTGTAACAGTGCAAACTGTTCTATCTGTAACTGTAACAGTGAAAGCTGTTCTATCTGTGACGCTGTAACAGTGAAAACTACCATTTGTTACACTGTAAGTGAAAGCTGTTTTAGCTGCAACAGTGTAACAGTGAAAACCTTTCTGTCTCTCACGGTGTAACAGTGAAAACTACCATTTGTAACAGTGAAAGCTGTTCTGTCTGTAGCAGTGTAACAGTGAAAGCTGTTCTGTCTCTAGCATTGTAACAGTGAAAGCTGCTGAGCTGTATAAAAAGACAAAGGAGGGCATTGCCAAATGGATGCTGCAATAACAGCGTTTGCTTGTGTGTCCATGCTCCGGCTCAAGGAAAGCACTGAACTGAACTGAAAATCGTATGGGCATGTAAAGACAGCTCAGAGCTAGTAACAGCATAACAGTGAAGACTTCTGTGCTGTGATATAGAGAATCTACTGGAAAAATGTTGCCGGTCCTGGCCTATTAACAAAACACAAAGGATTGCCTTTCTGAAATCAGTTTATGGTAAGACTCCAAACATCATCTTTCTGGGCAATGAATTACGCTGAAAGAAAAATAACATGCCGGCCATTTTATTCCATAAAGGAACGACAATTTAAGATGCCAATAAAAAAATCTGGTTTCCAATATGTACATCGGTCATTCAGCCAATTGCATTATATGTCAGTCAGGTATGAAGAACAAGAGAGAGTAACAGAAAGTTAGTTGGCTAGTTCAGGTGAAACTGACGGAGGCTTGGAAACATTAAGTACATTATTCCAGTGTAGGCTATTAAATAATTAAAATGTACTTTTACATGTGACTACAACAAATGATCAAGTTCACTGTATATTGACATCTCCACCGCTTCGCTGGTTTGAGCCACCATTAATTTAATGGAAGCGAGAAGCCGGAGGAAATCGCAAAGACCTATGGGATAGCCTTCCAGCTGAAGGATGCATAGGATGTTGCCTTCAAATTTAAATGAAATAAGGCACCTTAGAAGGAGTTTTAGATGACTTGTTGATTACTAAAGACAGGTAAAGTCGAAACTGTGAAAAGAAAAGCGCTTCAGCAGCGACTCGGTTGACCGACTACTGTGATTTGAAAAATTCGACAAAAAAAACCTATTTTGTAAAGGCTAACCGTACAGAAATGGCTGCAAAGTTCTGGATTGTCCACAGCACGCTGCGACTCCCCTGCCCCTGGTCATTTCACAGCTCTGAATAGGACAAGGGCTGAGCCGCTGCAGGCACCGAGCGCAGAGGATGGTAAACGGTAAACGGACTGCATTTATATAGCGCTTTTATCCAAAGCGCTTTACAATTGATGCCTCTCATTCGCCAGAGCAGTTTAGGGGTTAGGTGTCTCGCTCAGGGACACTTCGACACGCCCAGGGCGGGGTTTGAACCGGCAACCCTCCGACTGCCAGACAACCACTCTTACCTCCTGAGCTGTGTCGCCCCCATAGCCTCTCAGCCACGTGACGAGGCGGGAAAACCGTACGGAAATTTACGTACGGCACGCGTTTCGCCGCCGTCCGTTTTCGACTCGTCCGATGCGTAGCGGAGCCGTAGCGCTTTCGGGGGGGGGGGGGGGGGTGGAACTCAAAATGAAAATAATTTGCCGGTGTTCCATTTTGATGGCGGGAGGGGAAGGGAACCGAGATTGATGAACGAGCGGGATTATCTGGCCGGCTCGTCTCTGTCAACGGAAATAGACGGATCGCAAGGGTATGGAATAAGCTGTGGAGAAATGACAGATGACTCCCTGCTCTCTGCCATCTTCCAACATATGAGCCCTGTGGAAAAAAGCATTAGCTCACAATCCGTTTTCCTTTCTTTCTTTCTTTCTTTCCTTCTTTTTTCTTTTTTCTTTTTTGGATATGAAACCTCCGTGGTGAAACACAGCATCATCATGCCCACACACACACACACACACACACACACACACACACTCCAAGCAGCCTTAGCATAGTGCTATGACAACAAATACGATTTGATTATTCAACATTGTAGGACAACACAAACAAAAGTTATACATGCACAGACCATTTACGTGACCATAGTAAAAGAAAATTATTTTAAAAATGTATATATATATAGTGATTGGCATAAAATAGATGGAAAATAGATGGCAGCATTCACTGACTCTGCACTGTGTGAATGAGTATCGTAGTGTTTGTTTTACAGCTGTTATATACTGTGTGTTTTTTCTTTTAAAAAAATCAATCTCTGGGTTTTGCCTCTTCTGTCAGTGGCACAGAAATGTGCCAAACTATCGATGACTGCCTGATATACCTTTGCTTTCCACAATTTCTGGTCTGCTATAAATACATAATGAGACAGAGATTTTGTTACCTATATTTGTATCTATAGTGCACAGTTTTATTTTATTTATTGCACAGTCAATTATAGGTTTTCATAGCATATGCAGTACTTCATGGTCATCATTTTTATTTTTATGCCTTATTCCCGTTTTCTCCAAAATTTGAAATGCAAAGTCGTATTCAATAGGATTTTAAAATAGTTTTTTCTCCAAAATGTACAGTTGATAGTTGGAATATTTGGTGAGGCTTCAGTTTGCATAAGTCACACGGTTATTAGCGGTGGACAGTGAACACTGAATTTTTTAAGAAGCGAGAGAGAGACACAGACATAGAGGAAAGAGGAGAAGAAAGGAGGAAGGGAATAGAGATAAAAAAAGAAAATGAGGAAGAAAGAGAGAGAGAGAGAAACAGAGAGAAACGAGTGACCTCATTCTATCGCCCATAACTGGCCCCTTTGTTCTTTTACCAAGAGTTACTGTTCTCACCCACCCCCCCCACCCCCCATTCTGGAGCACAACCTGTCTGTAGTTCTGCTGAGATGCCATCTTTCTGACTCACTGGCCATCCTCCCTCTGTTACCCCCCTATCTCCCTCTCTCTCTGTCCCTCTCTCCCTCTCTCTCTGTCCCTCTCTCTCTCTCCCTCCTTCCCCCCCCCCCTCTCCGGCCAGCTTGTCCTCCTTTCACTCGTCTTTCGCTCACAAAAACATGTTTGAAGTGTTGAAATGTTGATCTTTTAGAGATTGGAGTATTTACAATTACATAGTGTTCGAGTTCATGAATATATGTATGAATGTAAAGACTTATATGCCCAGTGCAAGGCTTTTGCGCAAAATAACACCCAGCACAGCATGAATCATTATTATTATTATTATTATTATAAATAGTTATAAATAGTAATAATTATTCATAGAGCACCTTGCAAGCATAGAGCAGCAGTTAGCCATGAGAAGGGTACAGGGTGGTATAGCTGCTTAGCTTCAGCAGTTAGCCATGAGAAGGGTACAGGGTGGTATAGCTGCTTAGCTTCAGCAGTTAGCCATGAGATGGGTACAGGATGGTATGGCTGCTGACAGATTTGTATTCAGTTTGTATCTTCCACAATTAGTCAGCAGGTGTTTAAAGGAAAATAGGTCATATCTTTTACATTTATGTTACATTACAATAGGAACAACTTACAACATAAATCGTTCACATGAAACTGGTAAACTGTGCTACAAATTAAGTAGGAAAAAATTAATTTGGAAATACTTCAATAAATCTCTAACAAATAAGTCTCCTTCAAATGCAGTGCAGTATTTGGGCAAGGGTAGGTAGAAATTCTTCATATAAACAGAAATCACATGTTTACAGATCATTTATGAATAATACTTATTCTGGCTCACATGCATACTCAGGAACACACACTCACACACACACACACACACACACTCACACTCTCTCTCTCTCTCACACACACACACACACACACACTCACAGACACCCTTTCTCTCTCTCTCTCTCACACACACACACACACACACACACACACACACACACACACACAAAGAATACAGTGTCTCTCATGACAGCACACCACAAGTAAACAAACTCCTACATCTACTGAGGTCTGTAATTACACACACAGACAGAAGGGGGAGGAAAAGAGATGGTTGTATGGAACTCATAGTACATGTGAAAATATGAGATGATGATTTCTGGTTAAAAATAATAATAATTATAATGTACCAACAATACACACATTTTATTTCGTGAAAACATGAGCACACTGTACATTTTCATTCATCACACACGCAACTCGCCGCCCTTCAGATCATTGAAGGGTATCAGAAGTCAACTGCGGCTGGAAGTTTAACTGTAAGAGAAAGAGAGAGAGATGGAGAGGGAAAGGGTAAGGGAGAGAGAGATGGATGGAGAGAGAAAGGGTAAGTTTAGGTTGGATGGAATTACAGAGAAATTCCCTGTAAAATTACTGAGTCTGTAGTTAAACAAGACACTTCCTGTTTGTAACACACACATACCCTCCCACTCACACACACGCATATATATTTTTCATTTCCACATAATAGTGTAGTGTTAATGCACTGTAGTGTGTAGTGTGTCAGTCAGTGGGCATATACAGTGTTAACCCTGTCTCACAGGGCAGTGCTGGTCTCTCTATCGCTTTCTCAGTGTGTTAGTGTCTATTTCAGGTGCTCACTCTGTCTGTCTCTCTCTCTCAGTGCAGTGCTAATGTCTCTCTCTCTCTCTCTCTCTCGCTCTGTCTGTCTCTCTCAGTACAGTGTTAATGTCTCTCTCTCTCTCTCTGTCTGTCTGTCTGTCTGTCTGTCTCTCTCAGTACAGTGTTAATGTCTCTCTCTCTCTGTTTGTCTGTCTCTCTCAGTACAGTGTTAATGTCTCTCTCTCTCTCTCGCTCTGTCTGTCTCTCAGTGCAGTGTTAATGTCTCTCTCTCTCTCTCTCTCTCTCTCTCTCTAAGGTGTGGCTACAGCAGTATGGTTACCTGCCGCCAGGTGATCTCCGTGCCCAGTCCCTCCGTGCTCCACACTCCATCACCACGGCGATTGCTGCCATGCAGCGCTTCTATGGCTTGACTGTTACCGGCTCCTTCAACCCAGAGACCGTAACGTGAGCTCCGCTCCCGCAGAATGACCACACTGCAGCAACACAGGACTATAGCACCACAATAATACAGTACTATAGCACCACAATAATACAGTACTATACCACTAAATATCACAATAATACAGTACTATAGCACCACAATAATACAGTACTATAGTACCACAATAATACAGTACTATAGCACCACAATAATACAGCACTATAGCACCACAATAATACAGTACTATAGCACCACAATAATACAGTACTATAACACTAAATATCACAATAATACAGTACTATAGCACCACAATAATACAGTACTATAGCACTAAATATCACAATAATACAGTACTATAGCACCACAATAATACAGTACTATACCACTAAATATCACAATAATACAGTACTATAGCACCACAATAATACAGTACTATAGCACTAAATATCACAATAATACAGTACTATAGCACTAAATATCACAATAATACAGTACTATACCACCACAATAATACAGTACTATAGCATTAAATATCACAATAATACAGTACTATAGCACCACAATAATACAGTACTATAGCACCACAATAATACAGTACTATAGCACTAAATATCACAATAATACAGTACTATAGCACTAAATATCACAATAATACAGTACTATAGCACCACAATAATACAGTACTATAGCACTAAATATCACAATAATACAGTACTATAGACTAAACAATAATACAGTACTATAGCACACAATATACACAATTACAGACTATACCACCACAATAATACAGTACTATAGCACTAAATATCACAATAATACAGTACTATAGCACCACAATAATACAGTACTATAGCACTAAATATCACAATAATACAGTACTATAGTACCACAATAGCACAATCATACTGTACTATAGTACCTTTGTACATCAATAATACAGAACTATAGCACCACAATAATACAGTACTATAGTACCACAATAGCACAATCATACTGCACTATAGTACCTTTGTACATCAATAATACAGAACTATAGCACCACATACTTCAATAATGTAATACTATGGCACCACAATACCTCAACCTCAATAATACAGTACTAGAGCACCACAGTAGCACAATAATACAGTACTATGGCACTAAATATCACAATAATACAGTACTATAGTACCACGGTAGCACAATAATGCAGTACTATAGTACCACAATACCACAATAATGCAGCACTATAGCACCACAATACCACAATAATACAGTACTATAGTACCACAATAGCACAATAATACTGTACTATAGTACCTTTGTACATCAATAATACAGAACTATAGCATTACAATACCACAATAATACAGTACTATAGCACCACAATACCACAATAATACACAGAGGTGTTTCCCTCAACAAGCACCACAATACTGCAATAATACAGTACTACAGCATTGCAATATTATAGTATCACAGTACAGTAACAACAATACTACAGTTCCACAATAATACAGGAATGTAACACTGGTACTATAATACTGCAATATTGAACATTTTAACGCTAGTGTATCAATGAATAATTTTGGAAGAAAATCGTTCCAAATCCAGCTCTTCAAAAAAACTAATGATCCGATTTTTTTTCCCTGTCTGCCGTTGCCTGCTTTGCGTTTTACCCTCTGTGACGGACGGGTTGTGGTTGTCAGGGCGATGCAGAGGCCGCGATGCGGCGTTCCGGACAAGTTTGGGGCGGAGCTGAAGAGCAACCTGCGGAGGAAACGCTACGCCATCCAGGGGCTGAAGTGGGACAAAACGGAGATCACTTTCTGGTGAGCGAACTCCGAGTGAACTCCCCAGTAAACTCTGGGTAAACTGGGTAGAGTAGGGTCAGAGTAAAAGCCAAGTGGAAAGTAAGTACTGTAAGTACTGTGCGTTGAGTATCAGTCCGTGTGTGAAGTTCGAGCTGCGAGTAAAGTTGGTTTGGTGCTTAAACTGTTGTGGGGTGAAACTGCGTTAACTATGCTGGGATGACTTCACAAAACAAATAAACAATGCATGGAGTTAAAGCTGTGTGAGCAAAACAGTCAGTTATCGCTCTCGTATGCAAAACTACACCGCTGAACTCTCTCTAGTATACAGAACGACACCCCTGAATTCCCTCTTCCAGTATACAGAACTGTATGCCTAATCTCTCCCTCTCTCTCTCTCTCTCTAGTATACAGAACTACACCCCTGAATTCCCTCTTCCAGTATACAGAACTGTATGCCTAATCTCTCCCTCTCTCTCTCTCTCTCTCTAGTATACAGAACTACACCCCTGAATTCCCTCTTCCAGTATACAGAACTGTATGCCTAATCTCTCTCTCTCTCTCTCTCTCCCTCTCCCCCCTCTCTCTCTCTCTCTCCCTCCCAGTATACAGAACTACACCCCCAAGGTGGGGGAGTACGAGACGTACCAGGCCATCCGCCAGGCCTTTAAGGTGTGGGAGGGCGTGACCCCCCTGCGTTTCCGCGAGATCCCCTACTACCTGATCCGGGACAAGGTGGAGAGCTTCGCCGACATCATGCTGTTCTTCGGCGAGGGTTTCCACGGCGACAGCAGCCCCTTCGACGGGGAGGGGGGCTTCCTGGCGCACGCGTACTTCCCCGGCCAAGGCTTAGGGGGCGACACTCACTTCGACGCCGCAGAGCCCTGGACCGTTGGGAATTCGGACTTGAGTGGTGAGAGAGAGGGAGGGGGGAGGATGGGTGAGAGGGAGAGGGGGGAGACGGGGGGGGGGGGGAGGGAAAGATAAACTGGTGTTTCATGGTTGAGAAGGCGACAGGACATAGTGGAAGAGGGACGAGGTGGAGAGAGGGAACAGGTCAAAGAGAGGGGAAGAGGTGGAGAGCGAGGGATTGGAAATTAAAATGAGACAGTAGAGAAATAAAGAAGAGAACAGCAGGACTGAGGAAGGGCGTTGAATGCTTTGGGGACATAGATTCTAAAACCAGCAGATAAGACTCTGCTGTCTTGTTTTGAGTCAGTTTCGGTGAAATGATCGTACGTGAAACTGTGAGGGTGAGAAAGAGAGACAGACGGAGGGAAAAAAAGAGAGTGGGAGAGATTGAGGGGGAGAGGTGAGGCAGGCTTAAACTTGTGTGTGTGTGCGAAGTGTTTTACTGCAATTATATCCCCCCGGGATATGCATTTAACCTGCATCAGAATCTCAGGGTGTGTCTTTTCTTTGACCGTGCACGTTCTGGTATACACACAGTGTGTGCGTGTGTGTATGTGCGTGCGTGCGTTCGAGTGTTTGTGTGCGTGCGTACGTGCGTGCGTGCGTGTGTGTATGTGCGTGCGTGCGTGCGTGCGAGTGTTTGTGTGCGCGTGGGAGAGCGCTTTGTTTCGGAAGCCTCAGGAACGAGATCGAGCTTCGCCCGTGTGTCTGCTCTGCCTCGGCATGCCTGTGTCCCCCCCCCCCCGACGACAGCGTGTAAACAGGAAAGTGAAAATGGCAGGACACTCTGAGGTGTGTGTGTGTGTGTGTGTGTTTTTAGGGGACCAAACTCTCACACAACCCCCCCTCAGATTGTAGGGCATGCTCATGATAGCCCCATCATATTATGGGCTATGGAAGACTGTACCGGCACGCACAGGTTCGAGGCTGGCTGGCCCAGGAGAATCTAGCGTAAATCCAGATCTTTTTTCTATCGTCTCCACTCCTCCACTCCTTTCTCTCTGTGGCCGTCACACTCTTCTTCTCTGAATTTCTACTTCCTCTTACTTCATCCCTCCTTTCGATGTCATTTAGCTCGATTTTCGGAAATACCCTTGTCTAACGACAGGAGAAAAAAAAAAAGAGCGAGCTGTGACTGACAATCCCAAATGTGAACATCCGTTCATATGAACATCGTTTAACGTTGTTCAACTCTGGGGGCGACACAATGCAAACACACTGCTACTGACAGAACAGGAACATATCACTGACATGACCAGGAGCGTCTCCTTACCGATAAAAAAGGTGTCATGAATCACACAGTAGGACCAACGGCTTTAACAACACAACCCAGAAAACCTTCTGTCTGAGAATCTGGAGGGACTAGCGTCGACGCTATCGCGTAGTAAAACAGCGCGTTTCTGTCGCCGCAGGCAACGACGTGTTCCTGGTGGCCGTTCACGAACTGGGCCACGCCCTGGGCCTGGAACATTCGAACGACCCCTCCGCCATCATGGCTCCGTTCTACCAGTGGATGGACACGGAGAACTTCGTCCTGCCCGAGGACGACCGGCTGGGCATCCAGCAGATTTACGGTGAGGAACGCTCGGACGACGCTCCCGTAAAACGTTGCCGCGGAAACAGAACTCCCACGCCACGGACGGGGGCGCCGTCGTCCCGCCTTAACTCAACGCAACGCTCTGCGTGTCGCCTCGACTCTGAGGGACTGTCGGGAATTCAGTGACTTCGTTTTCATCAAGTTAGAGCTGGATGACACACACACACACATACACACACACACACACACACACACACGCATATACACACACACACACACACACACGCACACACACACACACACACGCATATACACACATGCACACACGCACATATACACATACAGAGACGCACACACACCCACACACTGACACGCACGTACACACCCACAAACTGACACGCACACACACACCCACACACTGACCACACACACACCCACACACTGACACACACACACACACACACACACACAAACAGACCCATACACACACACATCATCATCATCATCATAATAATGTTAAGTTCCCTCATGGCTGGGTTCAGTATTTTGCAGCTGCCATGTTGCTCGCCATGGAAACCGGTCTCAGTGACAATGAGGCGCATTTACACGGGAAAGGGTGGACACGACACGCCCGCCTTTCATCCCCGGGCTGCTGCTCAGACCGCCTCTTTGTCTCTTTACAAGAGCAGGATCCTGCAGATCGGGTGACAGAGACGCACGCAAAGGTGTGTCTTCCTCTTTCACCGGCGGCCATGTTTAACGCTGACTCCTCCCCCCACCCCCCCCACTAGGGTCAGGGTCCGGGCACCCCCAGCCACCCCCCCGCGTGACCCCAGACCCTCGTGACAACCCCCAACCCACGGACCCCCCCTATAGGCCCGGGGGTCCCCCCTATGGCCCGGACGTCTGTGAGGGCCACTTCGACACCATCGCCATCCTCAGGGGAGAGATGTTCGTTTTCAAGGTACGCTGTGAGTGTGTGTGTCCTGTCTTAGCGCTGTGTGTGTGTGTGTGTGTGGTGTGTGAGTGTGTGTGTGTGTATGTCTGTGTGCGTGTGTGTGTGTGTGTGTGAGTGTATGTGTGTGGTGTGTTGCTGTTTTGTGGTTGTTGTGGTGGTAGTTATTTTATAACTGTGGGGTATGTGTGGTGTGTGTGTGTGTGTGCATGTGTGGTGTGTGTGTTAGTCCTGTTTTGTGTGTGTGTGGTGTGTGTATGAGTATGTGTGTTGTGTGTTGTTGTGTGTGTGTGTGTGTGTGTGTGTGTGTGTGCGCGTGTGTGTGCGTCTGGTCTCTCCTGCAGGATAAGTGGTTCTGGCGAGTGCGTAATAGGCGCGTTTTGGACGGCTACCCCATGCCCATTGGACATTTCTGGAGGGGCCTTCCTTCTTCCATCAACGCTGCCTACGAGAGGGATGATGGGAAATTTGTTTTCTTCAAGGGTATATCCTCACCTCTCACCTCTGCCTCTGCTTCTACTACCTCTCTGCGTCTATTACCCCTCTGTCTCTATTATCCCTGTGTCTCTATTACCCCTCTGCCTCTATTGCCCCTCTGCCTCTATTACCCCTCTGTCTCTATTATCGCTGTGTCTCTATTACCCCTCTGCCTCTATTGCCCCTCTGTCTCTATTATCGCTGTGTCTCTATTACCCCTCTGCCTCTATTGCCCCTGTGTCTCTATTGCCCCTCTGCCTCTATTACCCCTCTATCTCTACTGTCTCTCACCCTTCAGTCCATCTGTTAGTTTTGTTTTTGTAGCCTAATTTCTGTGTGGCTGAGGGTCTGTAAGTTAGCACTGGGTTTGTCTGTGTGTGGACAGACACAGGGAGTAAAGCCAGCTGATCTCTGCCCCTCCCCCCTGCAGGAGACAGGCATTGGGTGTTCACCGAGTCGATCCTGGAGCAGGGGTACCCCAAACCGCTGCGGGACCTGGGCAGTGGGCTCCCCAAAGACCGGCTGGATGCGGCTCTCCTCTACACCCCCACTGGCATGACCTACTTCTTCAGAGGGAACAAGTCAGTGTTTTTTGACCCTCTGTCTGTGACACCCTCTGTAACTGTCACTGTGACTCCCAGTCTGGCTGTCAAATCTGTCTGTTGCTCTGTCACTTTGTCTGTGACTCTGGCTGTCACTCCGTCTAGGACTCTGTCTGTGACTCTGGCTGTCCCTACATGTCTCTGTATGTGTCTCTGTGACTCTGTATGTGACTGTATGTGACTCTGTATGTGACTGTATGTGACTCTGTGACTCTGTCTGTGACTCTGTCTGTGACTCTGTATGTGACTGTATGTGACTGTATGTGACTCTGTTTGTGACTCTGTGACTCTGTCTGTGACTCTGTGCCTCTGTATGTGACTCTGTGACTCTGTCTGTGACTGTATGTGACTCTGTTTGTGACTGTATGTGACTCTGTTTGTGACTGTATGTGACTGTTTGTGACTGTATGTGACTCTGTATGTGACTCTGTACGTGACTGTATATGACTCTGGCTGTCCCTACATGTCTCTGTATCTGACTCGGTCTGTGACTCTGTCTGTGACTGTATGTGACTCTGTCTGTGACTCTGTCTGTGACTGTATGTGACTCGGTCTGTGACTCTACCTGTGACTGTCCGTGACTCTGGCTGTGGCTCTGCATGTGGTATATATGCTGAATATGAATTTTAACACAGTTCTGGCTTTTTTGTCTCTCAGATACTACAGATTTAATGAGAAAACTCAGTCTGTGGACCCAGAGTACCCCAAACCCGTCAGTGTTTGGCAGGGTGTACCGGAGAACCTAAAAGCTGCATTCATGAGCAAGGATGGAGGTACTGTGTGTGTTTCTGTTTTACTGATCAATAACATCTTTCTATCACGTGACCTTTGACCTCCCACAGTGCGCGCCAATGCCTGTGACCCCACCCCCCTCCCCCACCCTGTGGCTTGGTCATTTGATTTTAAACTCCCCCCCCCCTCCCCCTTGCAGGACACACCTACTTCTACAAGGCCAATAAGTACTGGAAGTTCAACAACCAGCAGCTGCGGGTGGAGCCCGGCTACCCCAAGTCCGCGCTGCGCGATTGGATGAGCTGCCCGAACGAGGACTCCAAGACCGGAGGAGGGGACGGAGACGGGGGCAGAGGTGGAGGCGGAGATGGGGGCAGAGGCGGAGGCGGAGATGGGGGCAGAGGCGGAGGCGGAGATGGGGGCAGAGGCGGAGGGGAGATGGGGGCAGAGGTGGAGGTGGAGATGGGGGCAGGGGCGGAGGCAGAGACGGGGGCAGAGACGGGGGCAGAGGCGGAGGCGGAGACGACGGCAGGAGGAAAGAGGAAGAGACGGAGGTGATCATCATCGAGGTGGAGGAGGAGGGCGGGGCCGGGGGCGGGGCCGGGGCGGCGGCCGTGGCGGTGCCCCTCATGCTGCTGGTGTGCGTGATCTGTGCCCTGGCAGCCGTCCTGTTCTTCCGCAGGTACGGCACGCCCAGACGCCTGCTCTACTGCCAGAGGTCCCTGCTCGACAAGGTGTAGAGAGAGAGAGAGGGAGAGAGGGAGGGGAGAGAGAGAGGGAGAAGAGGAAGAGAGGGGGAGGGGGAGAGGGAGGGAGAGACAGAGAGGGGGAGGGGGAGAGAGAGAGAGAGGGAGGGGGAGAGAGAGAGGGAAGAGAGGGGAGGGGGAGAGGGAAGGAGACAGAGGGGGAGGGGGAGAGAGAGAAAGAGGAAGAGAGGCGGAGGGGGAGAGGGAGGGAGACAGAGAGGGGGAGGGGGAGAGAGAGGGAGGGGGAGAGAGAGGGACTGAGATGGGGAGGAGGAGAGAGACAGGGAGGGGGAGAGAGAGAGGGAGGGAGGGGGAGCAAGAGAAAAGGAGAAAGAAAACAACGGGAAGGGGGTAAAGGAGGGAAAAAACTGAAAAAAAGGACAAAGAGGGAGGGAGAGAGAAAGGAGGAGAGGATAAACGGAGAAAGAGACGGAAGAGGGAAAAGGACTGTTTGTCTTTTTCTTTCTCTCTTTCATAAGATCAAATCAAAACCACACACAAGGTACTCAATGAAAAAGTGTGATATATGTGAAATATGCGGAAGAATCTAAAACACTGCAGATTTTCTGTAATTTCTACTCTATACTCTACAATAAATGCATAAAATTGCATATCTGTAAGTGCCATTGATTTGTCATTTTTGAACATATATATATATATATATATATATATGGTATCTTTGTACACACATCAACAAAGTACATTCCTGTTCCACAATGTCGCCTTTTTGTCGTTTTTAAACATGGACAGATAGACAGACAGATAGACTGAGATACAGACTCTCGTTCCTTTTTGTTTTGCACTCCCCTTCTCTCTCTCTCCCTCCTCCCTTCCTCCTGTTTGTGTCCCTCTCTCTTTCTCTCCGCCCTCTCCCCCTCCACCCATTTGACGATGCCAGCTGAATTGCTGATTCTTTAGAATTTTTTAAGTGTGTCTTTTCATGTTTTATTTTTGCTGTTTTAACCCTTTGAAGAGTACGTTTTTTTGGAAAGCCCCCTCACCCCCCCAACCCATTGTTCTAGAACTCCACGGTTCTACCAGTATATTACCAGCAGTGGTTGCTCCATCAGCATTAGAATGTTCCGTTAACATTCCAATCGCATTTTTGTGATCGTACCTCTGTACAAGCAGAGCTAAACGCAACCACAAAACCAATTTTTTTAAAGCTGATCCAGGGTCAGTGCTTGTAATGCTGATCCCTACTTCAGCCAACAGTGGGGGAATGACTGACACTGATCTGGGGTCAGTCATTGGGGCCTCCTGAACAGGGTGCGGGGGACTGTGGGTGGCAGCAGGCAGGAACAGGGTTTAAGGAAAGCAAAGTGTGGCCTTAGGGCAGGGATCTTAGTCTCCATGCCTGGAGGGCTGCGGTGTCTCCTGGGTTTTGGGGGTGTTTCAGAACTCAGAACTTTAAGTGCTTCATTTAAGCCTTTGATTGGCTAAAGAGCCCCACCCCACACACCTTGTGACCAAGGCACTCTCTGGCTAATGTTGGCTGCTGAATGAAGGGAAACCACAAAAGCACTGCAGACGCTGCGGCCCTCCAGGACTGGAGTTAAACCCGCAGACACTGCGGCCCTCCGGGACTGGAGTTAAACCTGCAGACACTGGGGCCCTCCAGGACTGGAGTTAAACCTGCAGACACTGGGCCTCAGGCGAGTTAAACCTGCAGACACTGGGCCCTCCAGGACTGGAGTTAAACGCAGACACTGGGCCCAGGACTGAGTTAACCTGCAGACACTGCGGCCTCCAGGACTGGAGTTAAACCTGCAGACACTGCGGCCCTCCAGGACTGGAGTTAAACCTGCAGACACTGGGGCCCTCCAGGACTGGAGTTAAACCTGCAGACACTGCGGCCCTCCAGGACTGGAGTTAAACCTGCAGACACTGGCCCCAGGACTGAGTTAAACCCAGAACTCGGCCTCGGACTGGAGTTAAACCTGCAGACACAGCGTCCCCTCCAGGACTGGAGTTAAACCCGCAGACACTGCGGCCCTCTAGGACTGGAGTTAAACCCGCAGACACTGCGGCCCTCTAGGACTGGAGTTGGTTAACCCCACGTCACAAACTTGCACTCACACTCAAACACACAGTCTCTCTCAAACCAAACCAAATAAACCAAACACAGGACCGAGAATTTTTACCACAGTCCTCAACAGCTGCATCTTATCCCTCTCAGAGAAAGAAGGTGAGAGAGAGAGAGAGCGAGAGGTAGAGAGAGAGTCACCATTTTTCTGCCCTGTCCCCCCCCCCCCTTCACCAGAATGTCTCTGGCTTTGCCCCTTACCCCCTACTTTGAGTGGAGTTTTTGATCAGACTCCCCCCCCCCCCCCCTCCAGAAGTAGTTATATCACATGGTTATTGTCTTCCATCTTACTGTGTTCTGTTTGTGATTGTTGTTATGATTATTGTTATGACTATTGTTATTATTATTATTATTGTTATTGCAGTTGTTGTTCTCTGAATCCATGTTTTTTCTGTACACTGTCATTATGTGACCTGCTGGACAGGAAGTTACATGACAATAATTAAAAAAAAGGCTGTGGGCGGGGCTACACGTGGGGGTGGGCGGGGCTACTGGTGGGCTGGAGCAGTTGGGCTACTTGAACCCTTGTATTTTCCCAGCTCTTGATATATGAAATTATATGAATGGATATTTGTGTTGTTTTTGTGCTGTTGTGTACTGTACTCTTTACTTAATTTGGGAATAATTAGTAATAACAATGATGATAATAATAATTATTATATTAATAATGATGATGATGTTGATTATCAGATTAGGGAATGAGATCTTGCCTGCCTTTTTACACATTTTTATACTTACCAAAAAAAAAGTTAAATAAAATGTTTTTAAAAATTGTAACATGTCTTCCTCTGTGGTTTATGGCTAAGATGGCTGGCTAACCAAAAAACACACACTGCACTGTTATGTGTCCTCAGTGTCACACAAACACACTATTGAACACACACACACACACACACACACACATGCATGCACACACACATGCACACACAGGTGCGCACACGCACACACACGCGCACACACACGCATACGCACACACGTACACACACACACACATACGTACACACACACACACATGCATTTGCACACCAGGCGCGCACACACATGCGCACACAGGTGCACACACGCACACGCGTGCACACGCATACGCACACACACGTACACACACACACGTACGCACACACGTACACACACACACATTTGCACACTCAGGCGCGCACACAGAAAAAAACCGTCAGAGCACAGGGCAGTTGGGTTAGGGTTAGGGTTAGGGTTAGGGTTGCAGTTGCTCTAAGCAGCACCCAATCAGCCACAGATACCTGACCTGAGGACACCTGGGCTGCATGTGTGAGGTAATCCACACCTGAGGACACCTGGGCTGCACATGTGTTAGGTACTCCACACCTGAGGACACCTGGACACCAGGGAGAAAGAGAACGGGGGGGAAGGTGATCGAAGAGAAAAGAAAACAGCGTGTGCGAGGGTTGGGGGAGAGGGAGGGGGTGTTTTGGATGGAGAAATGGAATCACGAGACACGGCAGGGGAGGAGGGGAGGGGGGGCAAGTCACATTTGGAGGCCAGAAATTCAGCCGAATTCCATGAACAACATCTGGAATTCTGAAAGTATCTGCGCTACCAGCTTGTGTCTGTGCGAGTAAGTGTAAGCCTATGGCTGTGTGTG